>NC_053151.1:25922834-26223073 GCF_016808335.1 Panicum virgatum | reverse complement strand
GCGGTCGCAGCGCCTCGGTCCGCGCCCGCCAGCCGCCGATAGCCTCCGTGCCCTGCGCCCGCCCGTCAGCCGCCGACCGCCGGTCCTCCCTCTCTCCGTCGCCCGGCGGCACCCCTCTCTCCCTCCTTCCCAGCCACAGTAGCCTGCGCTGCCCTCTGACCCCCGTCGTCCGCTCCACCCCGCCGCCGCCGGGGGATCCGACCGGCGGCATCCCGGTGGCGGATCTGGCCTGCTCCGCCCTACGGCGCCGTCGTCCGCCGAGGTCCCCGCCCCCTTCCCCCTCCCACTCCATCCTGGTCGCCGCCGGCCTCCGCCATGGTGGATCCCGGCGCCCCCTCCAGGGCTCCCCTCCTCTCGACCCCCGCCGTCCGCTCCGCCCCGCCGCTGGTCGCCGCCGGCCTCCTCCATGGCGGATCCCGGCCGCCCCCTCCCGGGCTCGGTGAAGGAGCATCCCGCGGCGTGGGGGACGAGGCGTGGAGGCACGGTGGAGGAGCCACTAGACCGCAGCCCGGCTGCACGGGGAGGGACGGCGGCAGCGCCCGGGTGAGGAGGCGGACTGCGGCGGAGGGACGGCTACGGCGGCGGGTCTTGGGGAGACGGGAGCGGGACTTCGGGGCGGCGGCGGCTCTGCGGCGCAGCGGCGGAGTGTGTGGAGGAGGGAGAGGGCGCCGTGGATAATAACGGGGAGAGAGAGTTTTTTTTAGCTTTTGTACTGTGGGCGTGGCGGAGCGCGCTGATGTCCTAGTTTTCAATACGGAGTGTATTTGTGTGGTCAGTTACACTTACAGGCAGCGATGTGCACCGAACACTGCAATATTAGCGCACCACTATATATAGTATGTCCATTATTCCAGAGGGGCTTAAGCTAGCGACTGATAGAATTTGTCACAGGATGCTAGCTAGATGCCAATTGACCTTCTTCGTATCTCCTACTCACGTCCGACCGGAGGTTTTCCGGTCAATGGTGATCTGTGTTTTCGTTCGGGTGCTGGTCATAATGATTTTTTTTTCTTCACAATTATTTATAATCTGGAATCTCCACAGTTTAAAATTTCTGACAATTTACAAGTCACAATGATGCAAACAGGCCTGTAGCTGAATTAGTTAGGTGATTCTAGTACCACTTCTTAGGTTTTTTGGTTCAAATCTCCTCCCTGGCGCAGCCAGAGTTCGGAGAGTTTTCTCGGCCGGGAACTCAGGTGCTAGCTCTTAATGAAATATGTGTGACCGTTATACCTCTCCGATCAAGTTTAGTATAAGTCGCAATGATTTCGCAAGTAATGTTCGTGGCTGGAATATCTATCACACACATCTGCAAAAACTTTTGAGTGCGACATTATGTTCGTTGTGAATATTTATGAATTCTCATAGAAAATGATCCTTTTTCTCTAGTATGAAGCTGTTGAAAGTGGTTTTTTTTTTGTTCCAGGTAGACCCTAATTTTTTTTGGCCAAAAGATAGACCCTAATTGTTGGCTCAACCATGATACCGACCAATCCGAAACTATATAAAAAAACTGCTCCAATTCTCCAAAGTCACAAGTCCACCCACGCACGCACAAAAAGGAGGATATTCGCCTCCAAATTGTTTTTATGAGATCATCAAGAAAAGGCTTGAGATCACAACAGTACCCACTCACTGTTCCCCACCCTTTCGCTGAGAAATCGAGACAAGTAGGTTACCTAGCCCTCAAACACCTACCCTACCCCTGTTGCTGTTGGAGCCCCCACTTGCTAATTCTTCCTCCAAGCTCCTTTCCCCTCCTAATCACTCACACGGATGCCCACGCACCAGGGTAAACTTTTTTTACCACGAACTAAAGTTTATTTCACCATATAATCATAGGAAAATTATTAGTTGAAAAATATTAGTTCTTTGGGCTGTGCACCATGATTCATTTGACCGTGGCTTCGCCCTACCTTGCAAGCTACAAACCACTCCCCCAGCCTTTTGTTTTCCTCCCTCTAGCTCTAGAGGTCTACTAGTCTTTGGGATGAGAGGAGAGGAGCCACCACTAACCCTTAATCAAAGTCCTTAACCTTGATTAGCTCCCTCCTAATCCCCAGCTTTAGAGTTGAGGCCTTGAGGGCCAAACAAACACCCTTGTTGTCTCGTCCCTCCTGCTGCCCCCCTGCGTCCCTGTTGCTTGCTGCGCCGGTTCTTGGGGGCCGAGGAGACGTCGCCGTAGGCCGGGGCGGCATGTCGAACGCCGGCGAGGCCCGAGGCGTGGGGACCGGGCGCGGGTCGCGGCTGCCGCGGTGGACGCGGCAGGAGATCCTGGTGCTCATCGAGGGGAAGCGGGTGGTGGAGAGGAGCGGCCGCGGCCGCGGCCGGGGGCGGGCCAGGGGGGGCGACGGCGGCGCGGAGCCGACCAAGTGGGCGGCGGTGGCGGAGTACTGCCGGCGCCACGGCGTCGACCGCGGGCCCGTGCAGTGCCGCAAGCGCTGGAGCAACCTCGCCGGCGACTACAAGAAGATCAGGGAGTGGGAGCGCGTCTTCGCGGCCAGGAAGGAGGCCTCGTTCTGGGCCATGCGCAACGACGCGCGCCGGGAGAGGCGCCTCCCGGGGTTCTTCGACCGCGAGGTGTACGACATCCTCGAGGGGCGCGCCGTCGGTAATGTGGCGGCGGCGGCGGCCACGGCCGCGGCGCGCCCTGTTGTGGTGGACGTGGAGAGCAAGGCGGAGATGACCGCGGCGGCGATCGACGGCGGCCGCGGGGACGATGGGGCCGGGCTGTTCTCGTCGTCTGAGGACGAGGATGATCAAGAAGACGATGCGGCCACGCCAAGCCCCACTCCGACGCCGACGCCGACGCCGACGCCGCCGGCGGCGCCGGTGGCCTTACCCATCTCCGGTGAGCAATTCGTTCCATTCTTCGTACTTGCTGCTCCTTCCCCTTTCTCGACGCACGGAGCCTTTTTGCTCCCTTTTTTGCTGCTGCTCGAGGTTAAAAGTGCGAGCTTTTTCTGCATGGAAGTGTCTAAGCATTCGGAGATAAAAGGCTATCTTTGCCTTGTTCTGTTCATCCCTGTTCTCCTGTTGCTGCGTTCCTGTTTCATTGCTTAGAGGGTGAAAATTCTCAAGCTTATGTTCATGCTGATGACACATAAAGCTCAAAATCACTCAAGCAACCAATTTTCTCTTTCTCTTGGGTTCCTGACATCGAATTGTTACTTGGGTGATATAGCTTCACTTGCTACTGTTCCGTTTGCAGAGAAGACGGCTGATGTGCCCAGACAAGAGAGCTCCGAGCAAGGTACTCTGCAGAAACTTCCTACTGTTCCATTGGTTTGGTTTGATTTGATCAGCCCAAGCGTAATACGGACAGAAATTTATATATAAACCATTGCATCACTTCACTTCCTACTATTTAAAACCAAAACCAGAGACTGTCTAACAAACATATCATGAACAAGTCCAATCAGCACAGAAGTACGAGACAGCGTGGTGTCGATTTCTCATTCATCCGAAAGATTTTTTTTAGATTCATTCATCCTAAGATTGTGAAACACTAGCTTTACCTTTTTCCCTTTTTTGTGAACCAACAATCTTTCTCATGAGTCAGCACTGCTCGACGATAAGAAGAATTGTTTTAACATCAGGTGGTGCTGGCTGGGAATCAATGCCCACAAGGCAATGTGTTGACTGAATGGGGTCCCTTTTCTAGCTAATACCGGAAGAAACTGATGCTATCTGTTGCTACTTACAGAGTGATCTTTCTTTATTGTATCATCTGTTACATAGGGAATCCTCGGTTATTAAATCCAATTACCATGTAAACACGTGGAGGTGGAGAGTTGATTGAGAAACATCCATTATCCTCTTCTCTTTTCAAATCTTTCGATCGATTCTGAAGTCATGGGGAGCAGGAATGACTGCTCCTTTGTTCTCAGCATCTTCGCTTCACAGTGATCATCTTAGATTCTTAGTCCCCTTCTAATAATCAACCAATCCAGTATCCACTTGAATGTTTAGGCATACTTCTATAATCAAATAATCTAACATGCAACCCAAATAAATTAAGAGCAGTAGAACTTTAAGCTTGAGTAGGTTTCATCCCTAACAATCAGCCATGTTTCCGAACAGCAGGCACATCAAAAAGAAAGCAGCCAGAGCAAATTACGGAGGACTCACCAGCACAGTATGGGGAGAAGAGGCAGCGCAGCGATGACAACACCTCTGGACGAGCTGCCATGACCAACCTGCAGGGGCAGCTGGTGGAGATCCTAGACCGAAGTAGCCAGATGGTGGCGGCACAGCTGGAGGCACAGAACATCAACAGCCGACTGGACAGGGAGCAGAGGAAGGACCAGGTGAGCAGCCTGCTCGGTGTGCTCGGCAAGGTGGCTGATGCCCTCTACAGAATTGCTGATAAGCTGTAGCCGCCACAGGATGTGTCTTGAGCACCGTAAATAAAACGCTGCAAGAATGTACAGAAGAATGTACAGATTGATACAGGTTCTTGGCATCCTATTGTTCTTGTGGGTTGGTTCTGAAATTTGGTCAGAAACCTGAAATGGGATGCCCTTTTTTTTTTAACCCATGGAATGTGTATCTGTATGCCTCCATGGTGCAAAACTCTGTATTATGCTGGCTCTGGATCCTGCAGAGGAATTGAAGTGCATATCTGATGACAGACCGTCTAGGGTTAGTTCCTCTGCTATTCCCACTAGGCCAGTATAAGCAATTATAGACCAATTAAAAATACGAGTAACACCAAAGTAATAAAAGCTGGTTGCTCATATCATAAGACCAAAGCAAAGGCACATACATATATCCCGATTTACATATGGAAATCTGAAACTTGAAAGATTCTTAAAATAAACATTGGACTACGGACTCTGCTATTGTCAGTTTCACTCATCATCACCATCAGTTCTAATTGACCTGTAACGACGGGAGCTTGCCTTTGAGTTCGTATGCATCTGTGGTGTTGACGATGCTTTGCTGTCATCTTCATCCATCTCACATTGATCAGTTTCATCAGAGGCTCCTGCCACCATACCAATTACAGATGAGTTGGAATCGCTAGTTCTGGGACCCTCATCCACTGCCATCGCATCAACTGACTTTTTGCGGGGAATGAACGTGACCGAGCTAGGAATCTCAACAGGGGTCCCAGAATGTATCTTGTTGGGATCTGATTTCCCTAACAGATCATGCAGATCTGCAAGAGCTCTCCTGTTAGAGGCTTCGTTAGACTCTGGTACATCCAGGGTGTAACGTGTGTACTTTGAAGGGTTCCTTATGTAGTCAGGAACCCCAGGAGTCTCAGATGGAGTGGACGTGTTCTCCTTCTCTGTGACTACATCCATGGATTGAGGAACCATTGGAGAATCTTCATCATGTTCAAACATATCCGACTCTGGAACCTTAACACTGGCATCAAACCTGACACGTTTCCTTGGTTTTAAATTGGCTTGCTCCTCCTTCCTCTTCAGTATAGGTTTTACATTGACATCCTCCACAGCTTTCTTTATCTGCATTCCTACAGTAGGGAGCTCCTTCGCCTGAGCGGCATAGTGAGAGTTACCATCTTTAGCCAAACCATCATCTTCTCTTAGTCTTGCAGATGCTGCCCTGATGTCTGCCCGAGGATCCTTCGAAAAACGGTAAACGTCTTCAATGGAATCATCAAGGAGGTCAGGGACTATACTGTTGATGCTCATGTTTATGCCATCATCCATTATATCGTTCATGTACACACGGTCTGCAGGATCCTCTCTACCAAAGGCCTCTCTGTCATACTTGTCCTCCTCTTCCTGTAAAAAAAAAAACAACTCTTGTAAGATTACCAATACAAACAAACCAGAGGCCATAGGGATGACAAATCATAATGACAGGCTGTGAACAAACATCGAAGAATAATCCAGTTAAGTTACTTGAAGTGTTTTCAACATCCAGTGAATATCACACTCAACTTAGGATATCCCATTAGTCAATAACATGCTTCATCATTTATACTACCTACAACTTCATAATAACCAAAAGGAGATAGGGACAGGATCCCTTCCAAATAACAAACTGCCCTTGATGGCCTAGAAAAAACCATTAAGGGCTTTGAAAGAGGGGGCTAGGAAGTTTTTAGGTTTTAGTTCATATTTGTACTAAACCCTAAGGATTTGAATCCTAACACTCCCATTCCAACAGAAGCCAAAATGCAACAACATTATGCAGAACCCTAGTTAGGTCATAGGTGGCAAAAATAACAGAGAAACTCATCAATACAGTGGTCCGATTTTCTCCGCCTACTCTTTGTCCAAATTATGCAGAACCCTAGTTAGGAGGGCAACAAATCCTAAGTAGAATTTGTTCTTAAAACAGGCATATACTGAAGATCAAAAGTTGATTTGATCCTAACCTTAATTCAGAGTTTAGTTCCAACTTCCAACATAATGGCAAGCATCAATTATGACATCGTAAGAACAGCTTATCATGGGGCACAAGTATCTGGCCAAATCAACGAGTGACCGAAGGTAATTTTCCTCACCTCCCGATCCAGAGTCGGGTCGAGGCCGATGCTAACCCTAACCCCCTCCTCCTCGTCCTCCTCGGCCGTCTTCCTCCCCCTGCCCATACCCTCCTCCTCGTCCTCATCCAGGTCGTCGAGGTCCCCCTCGAACTCCTCCTGCCTGGACCTGCGCCTCCGCCCGCGGAGGCAGCCGTTGGCGTCGTAGAACGCGGAGGCGCAGGGCGTGTCCCCGCGGCCGGCCTTGCCCGCGGCCTCCTCCTCGGCGTCGCGGGCCTCCGACGGCTTCGCCCAGCGAAGGCGCTCGACGTCGCCCGAGGCCACGGACCAGGACGCCGCCGGGAAGGAGGAGTCCGGCACGGCGTCGAAGAGGCGCTTCACCCGCGCCTCGAACGCCTCCTGCCCCCCGCCGCCCTCGGCCGCCATCGACGACGCGGCTTCCGGAGGCTCCTCGAAGGTCCTGCTGGTCCCGGGCCCCGGCTCTGGCCGTGGGTGGGAGGGGGTTCGAGTTGGGGATCGCAAGGGTTTGGGGAAGAACGATGCGCTCGGCACCTACCTGGAGAAGAAGACGACGGAGACGGCCGATGGGTTCTGGAGTCGGCAACGAGGCGGGCCGGTCGTGGGCTTTGGTGGGTTGTGGAGTCGGTAAAGGCCGGGCCAGAGAGAGGTGCAGGCTCAATATGGGCCAAACGGGCTGCCCAGGCTAGTTGGGCTGCGCACTCGGGCGAAGAAAAAAAAGGGCAGAGCACGTGTTCGGCGAAGTCTCCCGTCTCCGTCGCGTAGCCATCTCCGTCGCCGTCTCCCCTTCTTATCCACTGACCCTCCTCCCCCTCCCCCGTCCCCGACCGCGAGAGCTGCCGCCCCATCCCTCCCTGCCCTCGCTAGGGCTCCGTTGCGGCGCCGGCGTAGCGTCCGGCTCAGGTTTCCCTGCCTCCGAATCAATCGATCCCGTCCCCGTCACCTGTTTGGTTCATTTGTTTTAATCCGGGTGGGTGTGCGTCTGCGGATGAATCTGGGGGCCGAACTTCGTGGCGCGCCTGCGGATGTTCCTCCCTGCCTTTGGAGGTGTGGATACTGATAGGATTAAGGTCGCCGGTGGCGGTTAGTCGTTAGAACCGGCAGGAATGCCCGCGGATTATTCCTGGTTGAAGTCGGTAGCGTAATAAAGATGGAGCCTAGGCTAACTGATTTGTTTCGACGCTAATTGCTGAAGCGTGCACCCATGTATTATGGATAAATAGTATCAAGATATATTTTTGTTGCTTGTTCTAACTGTGATCTGTAATGGCTAGTGGTATTGCTTTCTTGGCTGTTGCGCTAATTTCCTTCCCCCTCATGTTCGTGTTGCATGCTTCCTCGGGGATGTGAAGGGGACTTTAATTTTGTTATATTTGTGAACCTAATTGGATCCTTGGTGTTATACTAATATCTATCCAGTTGAATTGTAGAATATGTATCTTTGGGGGGGGGGGGGTTATCGAGTGCTATCTTTTCTCCTTAATGAACTGTTGTCACTGCACAATTATAGTTGCAAACTTGTTTCTGCATCACAAAGTGCTATGTGGCTTAGCTTCATGTGTTATTTGTCTTATGATACCAAATACTGTACCGCTTGCAGGCTTCATTGACACTTGGCTAGGGATTCTTTGACCGGTTCAATATGGAGGGGACTCTAGTTCAGTCTGCGATTGTTCCCACCGTATTACACCGGAGCAGCTCTGGTCGATCTCGTGTGCGCGCGAGGGCCACGATGTTGCGCAGTACGCCGACGCGGACGCTTACTCTTGGAGGCTTCCAAGGGCTGCGGCAGACAAATTTTCTTGACACGAGGTCTGTGATCAAGCGTGACTTCGGATCTATCGTAGCAAGTCAGATTTCGCGGCCACGGGGTTCAGCGTCAAGAGGTGTGGTTCGGGCCATGTTTGAGCGCTTCACTGAAAAGGCCATCAAGGTGATTATGCTTGCGCAGGAGGAGGCCAGACGTCTAGGCCACAACTTTGTTGGGACAGAGCAGATTTTACTAGGTCTTATTGGTGAGGGAACTGGGATTGCAGCGAAGGTTCTGAAATCTATGGGAATTAATCTAAAGGATGCCCGAGTGGAAGTTGAGAAGATTATTGGCCGAGGTAGTGGGTTTGTGGCTGTTGAAATCCCGTTCACACCCCGTGCGAAGCGTGTATTGGAACTATCACTTGAAGAAGCTCGCCAGCTAGGTAATTCTTCACCTATGCACAGATTTCAGCTAGTTCCATATTATAGTCTTATTCTAAGTATACCTTGCTTGCTATATCCATGGCTCTGTAGGCATAACATCAAATTTTAGTGCGACTATCCTAAACTTTAGTTTCTTTTTAATTGGAAAACCCCTGTTCCTTATTAGACATGAAAATTTAACTTCATAATGCATGATTATGCATAGTTGATTGCTCGCCATCATGTATTATGTTTGAATCTATGGCTTATTGCTGGTTCAGAATTATACTTTAAATGGAAAAGGCCATAAAGATCAGCAGGGTTTGTGTATAAAGTAGGCACAATCATAGTTCATAGCAGTGCAACAGTATTTTCTTGTGGTTTCCTAAGTCAAACTATATTAGGTTTGATGAAAATTTATATTAAAATATATTAGGATCCGTGGCACCAAATTAGTATCATCAGATCTATCATGAAATATAATTTTATTGTGTATATTTGATGTCGTAGGTGTGACTATTTTTTTGATAAACCTAGTCAAACCTGAGATAGTTTGACTTAGGACAAACCTAAAAGTACTATATAACTATATTATGGGACGGAGGGAGTATTATTTATTGTTCTCTGGTGAAACCTTGAGATCACATCAGTGATCAGTTATCGAGTCATTAGTACCAGAAACAGTCTTGCCACTTAGCTAGCCGCTTTTATGTCTATTCATTTCTAAGTTTGGAATATGACCTTGTGAGATTATTTTTCGCTTTTAAAAAAGGTACATATCCTTTTCACTAATATTCGTCATTGCTCATGATTCAGGGCACAACTATATAGGATCTGAGCACTTACTCCTGGGGCTACTTCGTGAGGGTGAGGGCGTAGCCGCCCGTGTGCTTGAGAGCCTTGGTGCTGATCCAAACAACATCCGTACCCAGGTAATTATCTTTTAGTGTTATTGTTCATGGTCAATTTTTCGAAGGTAGTCAAATTTTGACATGATGTGCAGGTCATAAGAATGGTTGGTGAAAGCACGGAAGCTGTTGGTGCTGGAGTTGGTGGAGGTGCCAGTGGCCAGAAGATGCCCACACTTGAGGAATATGGTACTAATTTGACAAAACTGGCAGAAGAGGTATTTTTCGTGTCCCCCTTTGGCTTGTTCTCACACAAGTGAGCTATTAAAGAAATGAAGTCTAACCACCGTGTGCTGCAGGGAAAACTTGACCCAGTTGTTGGCAGACAGAACCAGATTGAGCGTGTAACCCAGATTTTGGGCAGGCGAACAAAGAATAACCCCTGCCTAATCGGAGAGCCTGGTGTTGGCAAGACTGCTATTGCAGAGGGGCTTGCCCAGCGCATTGCCAATGGGGATGTTCCAGAAACAATTGAAGGAAAGAAGGTTTGTTAGGCTAACCTATTTTGGATCCATGTTGTTAGTTGTCAATGGATTGTTGCACTATGCTAATTCTTCCTAGATGTGCCCCTTGTGTTGGAATTAATCATTTTCACTTCCAAATTATATAGTTTGTAGTGACAACTGACAAACATGCTGCTTTTACCACGTAAGTACCTACTGTAACATGCCAAGGCTTACGTTGGGCTTTGTACACTATACCGATACCATTAGCGTGAGATGCGATTCTGTGATTGGCGGGATTTGAAATAAATTATTTCTTCCTAACTACCCCCATGGCGTTTCAGAAAATTGAACACTTTTTCTTTGGGCCAGGTTATTACTCTTGACATGGGGCTCCTTGTGGCTGGTACCAAGTACCGTGGAGAGTTTGAAGAAAGATTGAAGAAGCTTATGGAGGAAATAAAGCAAAATGAAGACATTATTCTCTTTATTGATGAAGTGCACACGCTGATTGGTGCTGGTGCAGCTGAAGGTGCAATCGATGCTGCTAACATCTTGAAACCTGCTCTTGCTAGAGGTGAACTGCAGGTACAGATTCTTGATTTCGAATTTGGTCGTTTGTGTCTTGTTAAATCCAAAGTTCCCATGGCCCTTATCGTAGCTGACTCTAGTAGCTGTTTCTTTACTTTATAAACCATGTCCATAAATAACATATGAACTGCTCAAATTCACCCTTTAATTTATAACTATATTGTTATTGCTTCAGTGCATTGGTGCCACAACTCTGGATGAGTATAGGAAGCATATGGAGAAAGATCCTGCATTGGAGAGAAGATTCCAACCGGTTAAAGTTCCAGAGCCAACTGTTGATGAAACAATACAGATCTTAAGAGGACTTCGTGAGAGATATGAACTCCATCATAAGCTGAGATACACAGACGAAGCTCTAGTTGCTGCAGCACAGTTATCATATCAGTATATCAGGTCTGTGATGCATCATATCACGCTTTTATTATCACTGTTCTTTTATAAAACTTTGGCTTATATCATGTCCATTGAAATATGTACCGCTGCTGGTTTTATTTATTGGCCGCAATTTTACCTTTTAAAAGTTTGTTTGACCTTGCCATGGTGTGGTTGATAAGTTTCTGGGAATCACTTATTTGTAGAGTGGCAGTTTTGTCGCTGTTTCCTTGGTTATTCTGGGGTGAGTGAAAATGGCCTACAGTGAATTAAGATTTACCATCATAGTAGGAATACTTGATTCGATTGTCCATCGAGAAATGATTAGTCATATTACCCTCAGTCCTTGCATGTTTAATAGTGTATTCCAGGACACTGCTAGATGAGCTAGCTGCTTGAGCTTTGCTGTTTTCTCCTTCATCCATGGGACATGATCAGTGTTTTGGGTCGCTCCTAGAAGCAAAAACCTCATGTAGAATTTCTATTTTTGGATTTGTAAATTTTTCTTTTACTAGTGAAGGAATGGTTACATCTTTGATTGCTGATAAATCTTTTTTTTTAATTCCAATTTTAACAAACTTCCTTTATTTTACTATTTCACCAGCGACCGCTTCCTGCCTGATAAAGCTATTGACTTGATTGATGAAGCTGGATCCCGTGTTAGGCTGAGGCATGCACAGGTACTACCAGTGAATTCGTCTTATCCTAGAAAATACAGTTAGCTGCATTGCTCTTATCTAAACATGTCATTTATATATCATAGCTGCCTGATGAAGCCAAAGAGCTGGACAAAGAGCTTAGGCAGATAACCAAGCAGAAGAATGAGGCTGTTCGCGGCCAAGATTTCGAGAAGGTATAACTTCTGAAAATTGCTCTGTACAAAGACTCAATGTGTGTGTCTGTAAATATATAAATTGATCTAATCATTTTTGCTTCATGTCTGGGTAAAACCTGTTCTGGATGCTACAAAAAGTTCTAATGCAATCAGTAGTCATGATGCCGAAACAATTATACTGCATCTAGAACTGTCCATGTGATCTGATAATTGTTGTTCGTTGACAGGCAGGGGAATTAAGAGATCGTGAAATGGAGCTGAAGGCCCAAATTACAGCTATTATTGACAAGAGCAAGGAGATGATTAAAGCAGAGACTGAATCTGGCGAAGTTGGTCCTCTTGTCACAGAGGCAGACATTCAACATATAGTCTCCTCTTGGACTGGAATACCAGTGGAGAAAGTCTCATCTGATGAGTCTGACCGTCTCCTTAAGATGGAGGATACACTGCATACACGCATCATTGGCCAGGATGAGGCTGTCAAAGCTATTAGCCGTGCTATCCGCCGTGCTCGTGTTGGACTCAAGAATCCGAATCGACCAATTGCTAGCTTCATATTCTCTGGACCAACTGGTGTTGGCAAATCAGAATTAGCAAAGTCTCTAGCAGCCTACTACTTTGGATCAGAGGAAGCCATGATCAGGCTTGACATGAGTGAGTTCATGGAGAGACATACTGTCGCCAAGCTCATCGGGTCACCTCCAGGTTATGTTGGCTACACTGAGGGTGGCCAACTTACTGAAGCTGTTCGTCGCCGTCCATACACGGTTGTTCTCTTTGATGAGATTGAAAAGGCACATCCAGATGTCTTCAATATGATGCTTCAGATCTTGGAAGATGGGAGACTAACGGACAGTAAGGGAAGGACAGTTGATTTCAAGAACACACTGCTTATCATGACATCCAATGTCGGAAGCAGTGTCATCGAGAAGGGAGGCCGCAAGATTGGATTTGACCTTGATTACGAAGAGAAGGACAGCAGCTACAACAGGATCAAGAGCCTGGTAACGGAGGAGTTGAAGCAGTATTTCCGGCCAGAGTTCTTGAACAGATTGGATGAGATGATTGTGTTCCGGCAGCTGACAAAGTTGGAGGTGAAGGAGATTGCTGATATTATGCTGAAAGAAGTATTTGATCGGCTCAAGGCGAAGGACATTAATCTCCAAGTCACTGAGAGGTTCCGCGATAGGGTTGTTGACGAAGGTTACAACCCGAGCTATGGTGCCAGGCCTCTGCGCCGAGCTATCATGAGGCTCTTGGAAGACAGTCTGGCAGAGAAGATTCTGGCTGGTGAGGTGAAAGAAGGTGATTCTGCTATTGTTGACGTGGATTCAGATGGCAAGGTAGTAGTCCTGAACGGTGGGAGTGGTGTTGCTGAGCCACTGGAACCTGCTCTCAGCATCTAGTCAAGCTGAAAATCCTAGGTTTGGAATATGGCCTTCGTCACATCTTACTGGGGCTCCTCATGAATCATGGTGGTAAAACTAGATATACATCACTAGCCCTTCGTTAGGTCTCTTTCCTTTTTTCTTTTTGGAATTGAGGCAGTAGAAATGCTATGGAAATGAATAGATAGGGGCAAAGTGGATTCTAGATCCTAAGTGCTTTGTTTTTGAAAGGATTTTGAAAGCTTTATCATTTGGAAGGATGTTGGAAGCTTGGTTTCCTTCAATTACTGTATTACTAGGTCATGCTTGCAGTAAGATACGGATATGATTGCACTGTTGTACGTAACCTTCCAACTATTTATGAGAATATAACTTATCCCCGCCTCCAATAACAGTGGCTTACAAAGATACTGCTTCATGCTGGTTGTTGGATGCTACAACTGAACTTCAAAGTCATTGTTCTTTAAGGTTGTAAATTTAGCAAATGTTGTTTGGATCAATTTTTGCTGTGATGTCACGCTGTTGTGCTTTTAGGTTGTAAATTTGGCGATGTTGTTTAGATCATTTTTTGCTGTGATGTTCCGCTGCTGTGCTGGCGGAAGAAGTGATGGTAAAGTATTGCTCGGGATATGCAGAGATCCGTGTCTCCGCTGGCCAGTAATACGGTAGTTGTATACTTGTATGGAATCCCGCTGGTCTGTAATACGGTGGCTGGTACGGAGATAAGGTGTGGAAAACTGTAAAAGCATCTTTTCTAATAGTTTATAAAAAGTAATGTTAAGATATTCTAATAATATCTTATTGCGAAATTTTTATTGGACAACTGGTGAAGATACTGGCGCTTATTCGTCCATTTCAGCAACCACCATGTACTGGCGCTCCGTGCAAACTTTTCCATTCCTGGCTTATTCGTCCGCTTTGATCGCTTAAAAGCTCCTACTGACCTTTTTCACGTGCTATAATATTTTGATGAGCTCTCCGTTTTCTTCCCGAAATTTTTAGAGGCGTTTTGATAATTGTTTTACGCACTTAAATTACAAAAATGCTGGCCATGTGAACCATAAATCCATGTAACGTTAGCCCTAGACCACTTTAGACTGGGCCAAAACAAAACGAGAAATTTAAATCCTTTTGGAATAACTGACTCTTCCCATGAGCAATCTACGAGGATGTCATTTGAATAGGACATTTAGCTCTTGATAGGAGGTTTTATTATTTCCTGGGTTTAGCTCCCCTTGCTTCCAAATTAGGCTTAAAAGTTGAGGCACTCCAACTAAACAGGAGAGTTACTAAGATTAGACAACTTAAATAAAATAAAAAAGAAAGCAAAGCGGCCCGCTGGTCAGGTTACTGGCCTCCATTGGGCTAAATGGGCTTCGCACTTGGGCAATTCCGGCTCCAGACCAGCGGGCCTCGTCGTCGTCGCCTTCCTCCCCTCTCCTTATCTCCAGACCTCTCTTCCACCTTCCTTGCCTGCCTTCCCCACTACCGCGGCAGGCAGCTACCGCATCCGTCCGGTCTCCTCCTCCGCCTCAGAGGGCTCGCCCGACTCGCCGGCGCAGGGTCGAGGCGCTCCCGCCGGCGCCCGCTCCACGGCCCCTCCCTGGGAGACGGACCTCGGCGCGGTAATCTCCCTGCTCCCTTTCCCTCCCCCAGTCGGATGCCCTCGGGGGTGCCTGTCGGTGTACCCGGGCGTGGTTCGGGGGAATTGAGGTCCCAGCGGCGCGTACCTAGGCTGGCAGCACGGCGCATCCGCGGGGTGCTTTCCTGGCGGGCGGCGCGGCTAGCTGCGGCGGCGTGGCCTTTGATGCGCGTCTCCTCGGCTAGATGTTTCTCGCTTGCGGTGGCTTGCTTGGATAGGATTTAGACGCCGTCTTGTCGGCTGAACAAAGCAACCCTGCCTGTTGATTCTGTTTCCTTTAAGTTGGTGGCGTAGAACGGGTGGACGCCTGGAGGGGCAGCCAATGTGGAATGCTGAAGTGTCGGCATAGGGAAGCGCAAGACTTTAGAGTTGATTCGGGGACATATAATCTATTCTAGACCTACTGCCATTTTTATGTGTGCTTGCTTCGCAATTCCTTGGTTGTGGATAGTTGTCACCTTTAAATTTTGTTGCATACTCATTTCTTCCAGGGGAGCTAGTTCGCTTTGCTGCATCTGTCAACATTTCGTGATATTCCTTAAAATTTAATTCTGTTCTTTTTGCAATTTTTCAGGGCTTGTAGATAGGGGACTGGGATCTTCTTTTGATAGTTCAGTATGGAGGGGTCTCTAGTTCAGTCTGCGATTGTCCCGACTGTTTACAGAAGCAACTCTGGTCGGTTCCGTGTGCGTGCAAGAGCCAGAACAAATGCCACAATGGTGCGGAATATGCCGACAAGGACCCTTACTCTTGGCAGCTTCCAAGGGCTGCGTCAAACAAACTTTTTGGACACGAGGTCCGTGGTAAAGCGTGACTTTGGCGCTATCGTGGCAAGCCAGATTGCCAGGCCCAGAGGATCGGCGACAAGAGGGGTGGTTCGTGCCATGTTCGAGCGCTTCACTGAAAAAGCAATCAAGGTGATTATGCTTGCGCAGGAGGAGGCAAGGCGTCTGGGCCACAACTTTGTTGGGACGGAGCAGATTTTGCTGGGGCTTATTGGTGAGGGCACCGGAATTGCTGCTAAGGTTCTCAAGTCTATGGGAATCAATCTTAAGGATGCCCGAGTGGAAGTTGAGAAGATCATTGGGCGAGGAAGTGGGTTTGTGGCTGTTGAAATCCCATTCACGCCTCGCGCGAAACGTGTACTGGAACTCTCCCTTGAAGAAGCCCGCCAGCTAGGTATTACCTTCACTTGTTCACATTTTTTGGTAGTTTTGTGTTGTAATCCAATTGTCATTTGGTTTGAATGGTCATGTCTTCACCTATAGTATCTGTTCATAGTAAGTTCTAGAATGACACCAACTGACAACTGACAAGGGTGGCCATTGTATGGGATTTTGAGCAGAAATCTTTTTGCACTATAAGGTGCGCAGAAGTGTGGACTGTGGAATGATAACTACAGTATTGTTCCTGAAGATTATGCTGATCTTACTTTTACCTTTACTTGGTTCAGTTGAAACCTTGTGATATCACATCAGATTGTCTGGTCCTTAAACAATATAGCAATGTGCTTCTGTACCATTCATTTCCGTCCATATTTTTGGTTTTAGAATTCGCTGCTCTATGAGACTAGTCTTTTGTTGTATAAAATTATATATACATAGTTTTTGTTATAATTTACTCCGAGCTTACTGTTTACTGTGAGCTTTGTTGACGCACTTCTACATTTTTAATTGGTTCAATGTAAATACTCTTGTTCGTTTATTGCCAATATGGTGTCTTGTCCTCACTTCATACTGATACTGGACATGCGAAGTGCTTATTGTATGTTTGTTCTTTTTTGAGAATGATATATTGTGAGTTGGTCACTAACATGTATGATGTGTTTGAATCTATGACTAATTATTGATTCAGAACGATTGCAAGTGTGGGAACCATTAAATCATGTGGGTTTTGAGTAGAAATGAGGCACTTTCCTACTAAATTATCAATACACACAGTGATGATCCTTTAGTATACATTTACATTGCAATATAAGGTGCACAATGTGAAATTCCAACTATCATATCGTTCTCGAAGATTATGTGTTGCTCGTCTTGAATTCAGGTAGAACCTTGTGAGTTGTCTAGCTGTTTACATTCATCCTTTTTCGAGTTTGGAATCTGCTACCCTTGGATACTAGTTTGTTGTAAAACAGTATGTGCATATTCTCACTTACATTCTTCCATTTTCATTCCTCAGGGCATAACTATATAGGATCTGAACACTTACTCCTTGGGTTACTTCGTGAGGGTGAAGGTGTTGCAGCCCGTGTGCTTGAAAGCCTTGGTGCTGATCCAAACAACATCCGCACCCAGGTAAATTTCTTCTTTTGTTGCTTTTCTTGGCCACTTTTCCTTTGAATCAAAATTCTTCAGGGAGTGATTTTGACATGATGTCCATTGCGCAGGTCATAAGAATGGTTGGTGAAAGCACAGAAGCTGTTGGTGCTGGAGTTGGTGGAGGAAGCAGTGGCCAGAAGATGCCCACACTTGAAGAATATGGTACAAATTTGACAAAATTAGCAGAAGAGGTATTGCCTCTTTCCCCATTGTGCTTGCTACTTGTGTATGTAACTATTGAAGATAAAAAAAAAATCTCACCATCTTTTCGTGCAGGGAAAATTGGACCCAGTTGTTGGTAGACAGGATCAAATCGAGCGTGTGACTCAAATTTTGGGCAGGCGGACAAAGAACAACCCCTGCCTCATTGGAGAGCCTGGTGTTGGTAAGACTGCTATTGCCGAGGGGCTTGCTCAACGTATTTCCAATGGAGATGTTCCTGAAACAATTGAAGGAAAGAAGGTTAGCTGGACCATCCTGTGTCACGTGGGCACTATATTTGTTTTTTGGTCTATGCTTGTGTAAATATTACTATTTCATTTCTTCCAAGATTCCCTTTTGGGACTAAATTTGTTACACTAATTTACAAGTAGTTTGTTATGAATTATGGTACCTCCTTTGCTGTGCAACTTCGTTTGTAACATACCCAGGTTTATTTTGTGAATTTACTTTTCAACTGTCGACTGGTTGGCATTAGGTGTCCATAATTACCCATCGAAAAGTTTTGAGAACTTAGAAGCATTTATGTTACTCTTTAGTTTGCACTAGTGTGATTACTGTGATCAGAATTGTTTTATGATGCTATCAGATGATGGTGTTATTATCAGTATTGCTTTGCAAATTATAGTGGTAAATTATATCTCCCTAGTTATCCATATATTGTTTGGAAATCTGATCAGTATTTCTCCCATTGTATGGTCAGGTTATTACTCTTGACATGGGGCTCCTTGTTGCTGGAACCAAATACCGTGGAGAGTTTGAGGAGAGACTGAAGAAACTTATGGAGGAAATTAAGCAAAATGAAGACATTATTCTCTTTATTGATGAGGTGCACACACTGATTGGAGCAGGTGCAGCAGAAGGTGCAATTGATGCTGCTAATATTTTGAAGCCAGCTCTTGCCAGAGGTGAACTGCAGGTATAAGTTCCTGACTTTGCATTCTGTCCATATGGCTGGTTTTGTTTGGACTTTGGAGAAAGTGACGAAGGCCTCATCTACAGTGACTCTAGAATTGTGTGATTGTCCCTAGCTAATCACTTGTTTTTATATTCTGTGTCCTCTGCAGTGTATTGGTGCAACAACTCTGGATGAGTATAGGAAGCATATAGAGAAGGATCCTGCCTTGGAAAGAAGGTTTCAACCAGTTAAGGTTCCTGAACCTACTGTTGATGAAACAATACAAATCTTAAGAGGACTTCGTGAAAGATATGAGCTTCATCACAAGCTGAGATACACAGATGAAGCTTTAATTGCAGCCGCACAGCTGTCTTATCAGTATATCAGGTTCGCAATACATCAAAATTAAGTAATGTCTTATATTTTGCTGCATTTTGCTTTTGAAGAAGACACTTCGGCATGGCTAGGATGTAGTCATATATTTTGTTTTGGCCCTTCGGTTTACTTTTCCCTTGAATAGAAAAATTATGTGCAGTTTTTTTTTAAAAAAATTAATAGATGCTCCAAGAGAAGTTTTTAATTGTGTGTTCTATAACATTATCCTGACTTTGCTAAGTTTATTTGCACTCTATTGTTCCCTTCGCCTCAGATTTTTTCTTAAAGAAAACAGGTGTTTTAAGTTGCATAGCACTTAGGTTTCAACCTTAATTTATCTGAAATACATGGTATTTTGGATCTCTCCTGGGACCTAACTGTTCCAATTATCTGTTTATAGAGATTTTGAGTAATTTCCTTTTGCACATTCTAGGATCCAAGAAAATTTGTTTTAGGTTAGTAAAAAAATATATGATTATTGCTGAATGATAAAATTTATACGGTTTAGGTGATTGAAAAGAAAGTGTTCCTCAAAGAGAGGATGTATCTGTGCTTATATTTGTCAATCATTGGATAAAAACGTAATTTTGTACTGCTCTCATTTCCTCAGTGACCGCTTCCTTCCCGACAAAGCCATTGACTTGATTGATGAAGCTGGATCTCGTGTTAGGCTGAGGCACGCCCAGGTAACTAATGCTGAATTCTTTAGACTACAAACAATATGCTTCACTTTATTGTTCTTGCTGAGTGTGGTTCTTTGGTGTTATAGCTCCCTGATGAAGCCAAAGAGCTGGACAAAGAACTCCGGCAGATAACCAAGCAGAAAAACGAGGCTGTACGAGGCCAAGATTTTGAGAAGGTATATTACTGTTGCACAACTATACATTGGTCTGACCATTTTCACTTTTCAGTGGACCATGAATTCTCTACCATCTCCATCTTATCTTTCCATGTCATCTCATCATTATTGTTTGTATGAATTGATTTGACTGTCCCATGGAAAAGGGAAAAAATTTCTCTGAATGTAACCTAGGCTCTATTGCAATTGTAATTTTACATGGATCGTCAACTGGCTGTACTACTTCTAAAATATTGTCCATGTTATCTTATCACAGTTTTTTCTTTTGATAGGCTGGTGAATTAAGGGATCGGGAAATGGAGCTGAAGGCCCAGATTACGGCCATTCTTGACAAGAGTAAAGAAATGATTAAAGCAGAGACTGAATCTGGTGAAGTTGGTCCTCTTGTCACAGAGGCAGACATTCAACATATTGTCTCCTCTTGGACTGGAATCCCTGTGGAGAAAGTCTCATCTGATGAATCTGATCGTCTCCTTAAGATGGAGGAGACACTACACACACGTATCATTGGTCAGGATGAAGCTGTCAAAGCTATTAGCCGTGCTATTCGACGTGCTCGTGTTGGGCTGAAGAATCCAAACCGTCCTATTGCTAGCTTCATATTCTCTGGACCTACTGGAGTTGGCAAATCAGAATTAGCAAAGGCGCTGGCAGCCTACTACTTTGGCTCAGAGGAGGCTATGATCAGGCTTGACATGAGTGAGTTCATGGAGAGACATACTGTCTCCAAACTCATTGGATCACCTCCAGGTTATGTTGGCTACACTGAGGGAGGTCAATTGACTGAAGCAGTTCGTCGCCGTCCATACACTGTTGTTCTCTTTGATGAGATTGAAAAGGCACATCCAGATGTTTTCAACATGATGCTTCAGATCTTAGAAGATGGGAGGCTAACTGACAGCAAGGGGCGCACAGTTGACTTTAAGAACACACTATTGATCATGACATCGAATGTTGGGAGCAGTGTAATTGAGAAGGGAGGCCGCAAGATCGGGTTCGACCTTGACTATGATGAGAAAGACACTAGCTACAACAGGATCAAGAGCCTGGTGACCGAGGAGTTGAAGCAGTATTTCCGTCCAGAATTCCTAAACAGATTGGATGAGATGATTGTGTTCCGGCAGCTGACGAAGTTAGAGGTGAAGGAGATTGCGGACATTATGCTGAAAGAAGTGTTTGACAGGCTGAAGGCTAAGGACATTGACCTCCAGGTTACAGAGAAGTTCCGTGATAGAGTTGTTGACGAAGGTTACAACCCAAGTTATGGTGCCCGGCCTTTGCGGCGCGCTATCATGAGGCTTCTGGAGGATAGTCTGGCTGAGAAGATGCTTGCTGGTGAGGTGAAAGAAGGTGACTCTGCCATTGCCGATGTGGATTCTGATGGCAAGGTTATAGTCCTGAGTGGCGGTAGTGGTGTTGCTGAGCCCCTGGAACCTGCTCTCAGTACCTAACTGAGGTCGAAAACTCTTTGGTCCGAAATATGGCCTTCTTTACAAGACAGTTGGGTTCCTCATGATGGCAAAACTAGATTGACATCGCTCGCCCGCCCACTGCAGACTCTTCAGCTTTCCTTGGTATTTAAATTCCATTGGAAGTGAGGCAGTAGGAATGCTATGGAAAGGAATCGGCAGAGACGCAGCGAGAACACTGTATGCTTAGACCTTGAGTTGCGTTGTTTTTGAAAAAAAAACTTGGGACTTTTCAGTTTCCTGCAATTACATGTATCATTACTTCATTAGGGCTCTGCAAGCATGATGACATGGTTATCGCTTGCACTGTTGTACTTATTCTCCCAGTTGTGTATGAATGTAACTTATTCAAGTCACAGATAACATTGGTAGATAATGATATGCTGTTATGGCGCCTGAGAACTCAGGTTGTTTTAACCTTTTGTTCATTGATATGCACTGTGTTTGGGTTTTTTTAACCTTTTGTTCATTGATACGCACTGTGCTTGTTTTTATTCTTTGTGTCAGTAACCAGAAACCATTGTGGATTCAAGCGATGTCATAGTTTTTTCCTTCTCCACAGGTATCCGAGTGTTGAAGTGCACTAGAGAGTGATGGTGAAATGGAACATATTCCCATTGCATCTCTACATCTGACAACACGTTCTCCTCGATTTCAAGGACATCTTGTTACACTTGGAGATGAAACCGAATGCAGTCTCAGCCGGATCACGATGAGCTAGCTATCTGCATGGTTACAAACATACACGAGCAAGAGGCTCTCTATTCCTCTCTAGCGGCTGCCAAGAATTCCCCACTCCATCACTCGAACGATTCCGGCAGCGGCCGGCCGGCGAGGAACGCCCTGAAGAGCCCCAGCGACCGCTCCGGCTGCGAGAAGGGCGCCTCATGCGACGCGCCCCGCACCGTCGCGAAGGACAGCGCGCTGCCACCGAACACCCGCGTCCACCCGCCGACCTGCTTCCCCTGGAACCATGCCCGGTACGGCGCCGTCGTGTTCAGCCGGAGCCTGCTCGCCAGCCGGCTCACCAGCGTCCTGCTGCCCGTCAGCGGGATCACCGAGTCCTGGTCGCCGCTGCAAATGCAATGCAGGCAAGAAACACGAGAGTATTCTTCAGTGTCAGGTTCTACTTCTGCATTGCCTGAAATGGAAACTCTTGCATTCTGTATGCAGCTGTCAACTTCGAGCAATCTGTTTCTTCAGATGATCACCTGTAAACCAGCACGGGAATGCCGGACTTCACGAGCGCTCCGACGATGTTGATGGTGGGGATCTGGAGGTCCAGCTGCTTGTACTCAAGAACACTGCTCAATTGGGCCAAACATTGCAGCGCCAACCTTGATCAGGAAATGCAGAATTGAACGCTGATAGTTCAGATAGGGATCACACACCTGCTGCAGACCGTCCACCTCTGCACGCCGCTGAGACGGGCATGCATGGCCTGCTGCACGTCCTTCCGGTTCAGGTAGCTCATCGTCTCGTCCTCCACGCACACATCCAGCTCCCTGCTCCCTTTCTGCACGATGAACACAAACAGAAGAGAGAGTCAGCAACATAACATGCTACCACGCCTCAGATGGTTAACACTGGCAACGCCTACAACCTGTGGGGCGAGGATTTGGGACTGCATCAGGACCGAAGAGATGCAGACATCCAGGGTGACATCGTACTTGTCGACGAACCTGCTGGTCTCCCTGGTAACCTGGCTCATCACCCTGTCGCAGGCCGTGCTCAGGGAGCCATGGTAGTACTCGGTGACATACCGCGAGTAGTTGCACACAGTTGTGAAGATGTTGTAGGTTGAATCCGATATCAGGCCGTGCGACCAGAAGAATTCGGCCCTCGAGTTGAAATCAGTGGAGAATTCGAGGACGGGGTTGCCAAGCTATCATGTCAATGATGAGAAGAAAAAAAGAGAGGCAATAAGGATATTGTCTAGTCCCTGAAAGGATGCAAATTGAGGTTTTGTATGGTAGCTGTAGTTTGCTAGGCTTGTGAGTAATTGCTTACAGCAATGCCTTTCAAATTGAACAGCTTCTCCTTCTTGTTGAATTCAACCATGCGCTGCGCTAACTGTGGGACATAGTGGCCTGAAATAAAGAAATATCTTGCCAGTTAGGAGATGAAGTGACAAATTCAGTATCGGAGCAACTTCCAGATGCTAGTGGAGTAAAATGGCTTTACCAGCATAGCTCTCTCCTGTAATGTACAGGTCCCTGCCCTTGTACTGTGGGAACTTGGGAAACCAGCCTTGCAAGAACTTCAAATTGTCTCTGGCTTCAGAAATTGAAACGCCCCAAGAAGAATTAGCCTGCAAGTCAAACTCCACAGCAAAAATGAGCTATGATTAAAACTCACCTGTGATGCTGTCACCAACACGCTGATAGAAGGAAGGTTCAGTGGAGTATGAGAAGCCAACTCCTGCAGGGCTCTCCAAATACAGCATGTTGGCCTCTGGAACAACAAACAAGTACCAAAAGGGAAATTAACACCTCATAATTTTTCTGAATTTTTTCCACCGAAAAGAAAGGACCAACCAAAAGGAGCCATTGTACACCAAAAGTTTTGCTTTGGTGTGGTTACAACTTGCAAGAAACGCTCACCTTTGTTCCAGCTATACTCATTCCTCACTAGCACGTTGCCACTAGGCCTGAATGGCCCATTCTCTGAGAATGCCCCCACTCCCACAGATGAACAGCCAGGTCCTACATTCACATGCAAGAGCATTATCAGAATCTCTCTCCAAGAAAAACGAATAGTACATTGCAATGGCAGCAGAGCACAATTTCAAAGGGAGGGGGAAAGCAATCTTGATACGAATCCTAGAGGGAATCTGATTTCATCCTATACCTTCCCTATAAAGAACTAAAGATGCTATCTATGAGCCTTTTTTGCTTTACTTATTTGCTAAATTTCTATTTCCATTTCCATTTCCATGTTCAACCAGAATTACCTTCTAAAGATTAATAAAATCTAAAGGTCCACTTTTAACTCTCTACCCCCTGAAAAAGTAATATTTTTTATAGTTTTTTTTGGGAAGTAAGAACTGAACAGGTTAAATATCTGGTGGCCACATGTGCATCTCCACTGAAAATTGAGCTCCCTTCTCCTCACTGGCATCATTCATGATGTTCCATTTCTATTCAACCCAGGTCTTATCAAACTACTCTTGCACGCCACGCCAGATTGACATCCCCCCAGGGCAATAATTCAGCAGCTCATGCACAGTGCAAGGCAGAGAATTTTACCTCCGTTGAGCCAGAGCACGAGCGGCTTGGCCGCCGGATCCGTCTCCGCCTCGGCGAAGTAGTAGAAGAGCGACCGCTTCCCGGCGTCGTCCACCGGGACGTAGCCGGCGTACTGCGCGAAGCCCACCGGCGGCTGGCCCGGCAGGCCGCCGATCTTGTCCTCCACCGCCGTCTGCGCGGAGGCGCAGCCGCCGCCGCCGAGCAGCAGCGCCGCCGCGCACACCAATGCTGCTGTGACGGTGCCCCTGCGTCCCTGCATGTTCTTGGTTGCTGGAGATGCAGAGCAAGAGCAGGCAGAGGAGAGAGGTGGATGTGCAGGGAGTGAGTAGTGGCCAGTGGGTGAGTGAATGCTGCAGGGTGGCGAGGTGGATACAAGGCAATAAATAGGTCTGACGTCTGTAGCTGTTGACTGTTGAGTCTGTGCAAAGCATTGCTTAGGGCCCGTGTTAGTGGAAAAAAAAAGTTTACCATTTGTTTAGTACCAATTTATACCATAAGTTTTGGTTGACTCATGTAGAAGATGGAGAGTTCAAGTGAAAAGGCAGGCTTGCTGAGTACCTCATGCTCACACCCCTTTCCGTGGTCCACATCGGTAAACAGTGATCTTGAGAGAAATGGTGGGTGCACACCACTGCATCAGAGTAAGCTCGTTTGCTAAACTACGGATTACACCCACTACAACCAGTGGGAGAAAAGGTAGGTGGTTGAAAGCCGGGAAGCTCTCCAAGTAAATGCATCGTGTGTGAGCTGTGAAAGAGTCCTCTTTCATTACACCTTACCTTTCTTTTCAACGGCAAGATGTACCTCTAACTAATACTTTAGTAATGTGTCATTTGAGTTTTAATTTTACTACAAGATCTATAGACTTCTACTACAATATTAGCATCAGTGGTAATATGGAGACAAACAATCCGGTTAGGGCATGCATGTGGAACTCTAACATTGTTCGCGATCTATATTATGTTGTACCATATTAGGAGTGTTATAGATATTAGAAGATCCGAAGATCTTAAGTGTCCATTTAACTTTCCTATTCGGAATCCTTGAACTTAAAAATACACATCAATACATGCTTAGGAGGCTATGATCACATTGCTTAGCAAAATGATATGATACACCCGTCTTTAAATATCTACAATGAACTCACCATAGATTATTACTTGATAAAAACACGACACAAAGCTTGTAACACATGTAAATATATGAAGACATGAAAGCATCATTTTATTGGAAAGCATAAGTAGTTTTATATGAAGATGAAAAAAGTCAGAAGTAGCTAGTCAACATCGATATCATATTTATATTACCTACTAAATAGAGTTTTAGCCTACTTGACTTATTTAAGAAAATAGTTTTCATAGAATGGGCTACACAATCTCATATATACAGTAACAAGTTGTACACTTGACTCAAGGCGGCAAAGCTTATTTTTATTTTGCAATCACTAGTAGTCCAAATCACAGTAATCTAGCTACCATTGTTACAAGGATTCACTTAAAAGCCTTTACATGAGCTTAAAAAAAAAGAAATTTCTAGGACCGCAAAAAGTAGGAAGTACTAGTATTCCTCGTAAAGAACCTTTGCAATCATGCTATAAAGAGGCCGTAGAGGCCCCAATACCTGGACTCAAGTTAATCCATACATGTTGAATGGTTGATCCGGTTCAACTTGTATAGCCCTATTGTCTATCTGGTTTACTACGTACGTGTGGCCTCAGCATTTTCATGGTGCTGCCAGTGGGCCCTCCCTATGAGCGACGCACACAGAGCGCGCGTGCTGTACCTCCCAAAGTTACTATTGGATCTGGTGGCCACATCATCACATGTGAGTGAGGGCCCACAGAGCCTTGTTTGTGACAGTGTAAAAACAGAGGAGACGTCGCCGTCAGAGTCAGATCACTGGCACAACAGCACGACACTCGAACACGGCCTCAGTAATAGATGGTGGTTTACAGTGTTGTCCCGGCTATAATCACTTGTTATCTTGTCGGATGAAAAAGTAAAGCTCCTCTCTTTCTTTTCCCCCTTTCTCTCCAGTCCTCTGCGACTAATTAGCATAATAGCACTAATCCTTAGGGTATTCAACGGGTTGTCTTTTCACTTTTGGGTTTAGATGAAGTTTATCCTTTCCGGTTTAACTATTGTTCTGTTGGCATACCGATATTTCCAACTTGAAGAAACTAACCACCTTCTCTCATTGTAATATATAAATCTATTTACAGTAGCTTGTCAAACTTTTTATTTTTTTAACTTCCCAAAAAAAACTTTTTAATTTTCAGAATACAAAATTGATGTTACTAGACATGTCACATTCTTTCATATAGATTTTTAGAATACAAAATTGATGTTACTAGACATGTCACATTCTTTCATATAGATCGACACACTCACAAAATTAATTATATGATACTCATCATGAAGGATACTTTCATAATGTATAGAATTATATTTTTGCTTAGCACAATATATTTTCTTTTTTTTTGAAACGATAGCACAACATATTTTCATACGTACGACTATTCACATTGTCATGCCAATGTCTTAAAATTTTTGTGTCTGACTAGATGAAGTAATAAAATTCTTAAGATAGCACGCGGGCTGGTCTATGGCTAGGTTGTTTGGCTAGCAAGAGTTGCTTGTTATACTAATCGAGCAATATTCAATATACTACTAACCAAATTGCATCAATAAATATCTCAACTCTCTTAAAAGAAGATAAATTCCTAGTTAGAAAGGACGCACGCCGTCTCTTTGCTTGCTAAAGAAAAAGAAGTGATAGATGTATGGGTTTGCTGGGCTACTAATAAGTACTGCATGCATGATGCATGGTCTTTAAGGAGAAAAAAAATACCACACATAGGAGTAGCTCTCTTGTGTGGAGATATGATTAACCCTGAGAAGAAAGATGTACGCCATCACCAAGATCCACAGGCCGTCCATGCTTGGGCTATCTCCGGCTGTGCTCCGTGATGTTGACAACACCATGAATACATCATGCACGCAGGCTACTGCACCGCATGTGGTCACTGCATCGCAAGATTTTATTCACCCACCAAGCTAGAAACAAGAGCTAGCCGGTGTTTTTTTTTGGATAGTTAGCCGGTGTTTTACTAAACCTGACAGGAGATGGTAGAGAAAGAAACCAGTGAGGGGCAATCTTTGGAGCCTCTGCAGGTCCATTGAAATTAAGGAGCAGAGGAGAAGGTCAGGGGAGGGGATGAAGAGAGAGAGAGGAGGTGAGGGAAAAATGAGGATTGAGGAGTGTTGATGCGAACGAAAATACACCGTGCTAAACACTGAGCACTAAATGTGCTCACAGCAACTCTACGCAAACCAATCAGACCAGTGTGGTGCACCGGTAAGACCGGTCTCATCATGAAGCGTCCCCTCATGAGAGAAGATTTAAATGTGATACAAACATCAGTCCTAGGAGGCTGATGACACATTTATTACATCAGATGGTTCATTACCGTACAACTCTACGCGGTAGTGAGCAGAGAAGCGCCACTATCGCGAGGATTACAACACACACCTACACAACGATATTAATAATAAAAAGAGGGTCATCAGAGTCTTGCGCCATGCGGAATCTCCTGCGGGTGACCCAAATCCACAGGCAAGGCTGGGTGCAGGACGGTACCCTACTCAACGTCATCTGGAACGAAGTCTGGGTCTTCCTCTGTAAAAATTAAGAATAGGGTGAGTACAAACGTACTCAGCAAGTCCAATCACACCCACGGAGGGGGGATAAACAGAGTATAATGCACAGGGTAATTCAAGGATAAGGTTAAGGTCTAATTTTGCGGAAAACAATATTTTATGCAAGGGTTCATTTGAAAGCAAGCATTTTCAAAACCAGTTTTCTTGTACCGAGTAACACGAAGGGTTGATCCACACAGGATCCAAGTTTTAGACTGATACCGGACTCCTCATCCGCCGTAGCACACGGCACAACTGCCGGACACATTTCCAAAACAACTCACGCCAACCCATCCCACAATAAACACTAGTTATGTGACCACACCGTAACTCGCCCAGTACCGTGGGCACGGCTATTCGAATAGATTCTTAACTCTGCAGAGGTGTGCAACTTTATCCACAAGCGGGGTACCGCAACTCGATCACCTTAGTGTCGGTGCAGATCCCAACAAAGCCATTACCCACCTTAGCTAGACCTGACTAGCCATCACGGGATGCACCAAGGGGTCATTGATCTATCACAGAAGTTGTAATCGGGGCATAAGTCACACAGAGCTAATCCCTTCTCCTTGATCACCCGTTGCTCTCAACTCTCCTGATGGCTATCAGACTAACTCGGTCCTTAGTTGCCCATACAACGGTCGAGTGGTTTGCACGATAGTGGAGTTAGGTGAGATGACACACCAACTCGGTCCTTAGTTGTGACAAGATGAATATCTCCCTTTCTTGCTCTGCCACACAGGCACAAGCACACCAATCGGCAAATCACACAGAAATGCCATCCATCCCGTCTAACCTTGACTTTCGAAAATTCCACTTTTATCCCTTCCCACACACACACCCCTTTTCTTTATAAAACAAGTTGTTTAAAGTACCAGGTCCTAAGCGTTCTAGTATCGATTAACGTCCAAGCAAAATCAGACATTAATCTAGGTGGTCAAGGAATGGTTATCACAAATCAAGGGGTGGCTATCCAACCGTGTTTTCAGCAGGCAGAACATATGCACTTTTGTAAAATAGGCCAATAGGTTGTGTTTATAAAAACTAGGACAAAAGCATGCATTAAAGGATGGGATTGAACTTGCCGTCTTCGAAGCTTTCGGGGAGGTCCTGGTCGAAGCACTGTCCTTCGGGCTCGGGGTCGTGGAACTGGTCCTCGTTCACTGGCTCGCAGTACTGCTCGTCAACGGGCTCTCCTTCGTTTACACCGTGGTCTACGACGCATACAAACAAACACACAATCAAGAAAAAGAAATAAAAGTTTATCGTTGAGCTCGAATCGGAAATAATTAAGATATGGAGTTCGGAGTAATATTTTCGGGCGGTTTCATAATGGCATGGACAAAACTATATTATGACGGGTGTGGTAAAGTTTTAGATAGATCTGAGGTCGTTTGGCGCATGAAATGATAGGTTAACGGGGTGATTAGGGTCTAAACCGGGGTCCAGGGACTTGTTTATAAATAACGAAAGGACTTGATTAGAATTTCGGGGAAGGTTTGGGTTATCCGGGAAAAGGTAGGGTTCTATTTGTAAATAAGTTTATATAGTGGTGGATTTGTTTGGAAATATAATAAAGGATAGGGCTTTATTTGCAAAAGGCCCAAGGGTGGAAGGATTCTTAATTAAATAGAATAGAGAGGAGGGTTTGTTTTGCAAGTAGTCTAGAGAGTGGGGGGGTTCTCTTAAGAAATGTCGCAAAGGGCAGGGGGTTCTGGGCATATTTGCCCTTCTTCCTCACCCCCCTCTCGCGACCAAAACAGGGGAGGTGGCCGGAGGCGTCGGCGGCGGCCGGGAGTGAGGGGGAAAGGGCAGGGATGTGCGGGGGCCCGATCCCCGGCCGCAGCTCGACCAGAGGCGGCCCGAGGTGGCCTGGCCACGGGGGCGGGCGGCGGCGAGCGGCGGCGGCCGTGGTGGTGCCGCTGCGGTGCTCGGTGGCGGCCAGGGAGAAGGGGAAAGGTGAGAGGGGGCCAAGAGGGTCCTACCTTGGCCCTTGGCCCGGGTGGGGGGGAAAGCGAGGTGCTTCGGTCACGGAAGCGGGCGGCGGTAGGCATCAGTGGGTGTGGCGGCGGCGCTGCGAGCTAGGGGAGGGGGCGCGCTGTGGTGGAGGCGGTTGTGGAGCGGGGGAGCGGCACTGGGGGTCCTTTTATAGCCCTAGTGAGGCGGTGGAGCTCGGCGGGGTGTAGGTGGCGACCGGCGGGCGGTGCGGGTGCGTTAATGGCGTCCGCCGTCGCGGAGCGGCGGCGCGAGCGGCGATGCGGCACAGCGGGACGCGACGGCTCAGGCAGGACTGCGTGCAGAGGAAAGGTGAGCACGTGGAGGGGCCCCCGGGGCGCTGTGCTTGGCGAGGCGGCGGTGCTGTGCGTTGCTACGCGCGGTCTGCGTGGCTTGGCCAGCAACAGGCGGCGCGGCGAGCGCACGTGGGGGCGCGCGCGTTGGCAGCGAGCGGCGCGGCAGTGACAGCGGTCGTGTGGCGCGCGGTGGGGGCACGGCGGGGCACGCAGCGGGCCGGTGTCGCGGCGTGGCGAGCGTGCGCGTGTGCCGCGGCGGTGCGCGCGGTGCGCGAGCTGGGCAGGGGCTTCGGGCGTGCGGGCAGGGAGCGGGGCTCGGGTGCACGCGGCAGGGAGGAAAGGCGCGCGCGCGCAGGGAAAGCGGCAGGGGGGGTGTGCGAGCAGGGCCGGGCTGCAGGGGCGCGCGCGTGCGCGGCGGCGCCGAGCCGGGCGAGCGTGTTGCGGCGTGGCGTGCCGAGCGCGGCGAGCAGTGCGCGCGTAGCCGTGGCTCGCGTGTCGTGGCCAGAGGGAGACCGCAGGGTGCTTGGCGCGGTGGCCATGGAACGTGCGTGCGTGAGCAGGCGGCCGGCTGGGCGGAGCGGCGCTCGGGGAGGTGTGCGGCAGGGAAGGGAGGCGCGCACGGGGGAAGCGGCAGAGGGGAGGGAGGAGAGAGAGAAGGAAGGAGAGAAAAGAAAAGAAAAGAAAAGAAAAGGAATAAGAAATGGAGAAAGAGAAAAAGAGAAAGTGTGAGAGGGAAAAAGAGAGAAAGAACATAGAAAAGGAAAAAGAAAAGAAAAATGGGGAAAAAGGAAAAGGAAGAGGGGGAGGGAGAGTGAGTGCGCGCCGGCGGCGATTGCGGGGTACGCGGGCCAGGGGAGGCGTGCGCGGCATGGCGCGCGGGCCAGGGGAGACAGCGGTGCGTGCGGCCGGCGATAATCGCGGTCGGCGGTCACGCATGTGCGACAGGCCGCCGAGCGGCACGGGATGGTACGATGGCGAGGAAAGAGAGAGAGCGAGGTACGGTCGGCGAAAGAGAAAGGATGGAAACGACGAATGGGATCGGGTGTTGGAAAGTGGGTGTTCGGGACAGAGAAAAGATTTTCGGGAGTTAGGGTTCAGGTTTTAGGAGGTTTTGAGCTCAACGACGAAATAAATTTTAAAAAATATATTTTTAGCGCATGATTTATTTTGGTGGATTTTCGGGATGTTACACATCAGGGCAGGCCAACATCAGGGCAGGCCAACGAGAAGGATGGGAAGACGAGGAAGGCACTAGCCTCTAAAATTTGTGGTATTTTGCCAGCCAAAATGACAAAAAAGACTTGATAGGCTGAGCTGAGAAAGAAAGCACAGTGACACCATGTCAGTTTTGAAGAGACTGGCCAAAGTTCCTGCAAATGGCCTGTGGGATTGGCCAAATCTTCCCCAGAGAAAGCTGATAAAGCCACACGACACAGATGATAGGCGCGTTTGTGGGGGCGATTAGCGAGCAGCAGGGCCGAGGATCCGAATTGCCGTTACGCTTTGCCGGCTGAAGGAAAAAAGAAGAAGAAAACCTCTGACGATGCAGGTAAAACCCTGACGGCGGCAGGCATGGTGAGGAATTGTTAGGTGTCACATCAAAATTTTACAAAAAGACGAATTTCAGCGTGAAGTACTAAATAAAGTCTATTTGTAAAAAATTTTTAGAGATGTGTGTAACTTTTCGAGACGAATCTAACGAGCCAAGTTCCATCATGATTGGCTACATTGATGCTACAGTGACCGCGCTCAATCATCTCCTAATCATACGTTCAAAGGCCTCATTAGTTAGAATAACTGCTACAGTACTATAGTTGTGGAGATAATTTTATAATTAGACTTTATTTAATATCTCTAATTAATGGTCAAAACATGAAAAAGTTTTCATAAAAACGTTTTCTCCCTCTTGCTAAAGGGAGAGGAATATGGCCTGGCCTGTGGCCTCTCGCTCGCGGTCACGGCCGGCTGACAAAAGCCACTCCCTGTCGACCGGCATGGACTGGCAGCGGCAGCACGGCATGGCGCAGCAGCTGCGGCGCATTCCCCTTCTGCCACCCGTGGGACTCCACCACTGCACCCCCGCATACTGCACACATCTCGTTCTTCCCTCCCTGCTCCGTCTCTCTCTCTTCCCCTACAACCAGCATGCACCATGCTGTGCATGCTTTACATTGCATTTGAATTCCTTGCAGACATTTGAGAGCTCGAGTTATCATTTATTTGCGTAACCAAAACTTTGCAAGACCTAATTCTTCTTGAATGACATGACAGTGTTACTGCTTGAGTTTTTTTTTTAAAAAACACTTGCACAAAAAAATCACTGATTCGGCATTTGAACTGTGATTTCGAGCAGGCTCTGCAACTATATTCCAGGGGCAGAGCCGGCGAAGCCACCGAGATCAGCTCTGTTATACCTTGATGTCAGCTACACAATACACATATGAACAATGCAAAACAGTGATTCATCATTGATTTTGCATAAAGTCGCCGATGTTAGCTGATCATGATGGTTGACTGTAGCTCCACAACTGCTATATTAGGAGAACAACACAAAATTATTTTTTTGATACTACTCCCTCTTTCCAACAGCACAAAGTCATATTCTGTTTTGGAAAAAGTCAAATCTTGCATTTTGTAACAAAAAATTTGTCAAATAATATGCATGTTTAGTATATGAAAAGTTGTATCAATTGTTTTCGTATTCAGATTAGTTTTAAGATAGTGTTGATTTTATAGCAATTAACAGTATAGTGTAAGGGAAAATATTTTTTAATTAAAAATACTTTTAAGACTTTCTTGTTTTAAGATATATATGTCTTACGTAATGTTGTACGGAGGAGGGATATATAATATATTGTTGTCATATACTGCTTTGCTTTTTATTGTCTGAAACTCTTTCAGATATACTAGAATACGAATATACGTCTTGCCCACACATAGATTGAGAAATTCTTATTGTTCCATCACATCAACAAGCATATACAGTTCATATCCTTAGCTCAAAATATTAGGAGTAGGTTTGGGTTCCAAAGAAAGAAAGGACGTAGGGTTCATTTGTACTAGTGTATAACGCGCGCCATCGCGCGCGTCCCTGCAGAAGGTGTATCACCCTGTGTATACAGGGGCGGATCTAAGGGGGTGCTGGGGGGCTCTAGCCCCCCTACTGCCCAAAACTCCATGGAGCCCCCCCACAGCCCCCTAAAATTTTGGAGACCATTGATGAAGGAAGGGAGGGAGCAAGGAAGAAGAAGGGTCACCAGCCCCCCTGCCTTCCATTTCTGGCTTCGCCACTGTGTGTATATGATACAATTTCAAGGTTACCTGCTCTGGATATTCTATTTTGCAAGTTAGTTTTAGGCTGTGAGTAAATTGCCTTTTCGCACAAATAAACAGAGATACGATTGATTCAGCACTTAAGTATCAGGAAGGGCATATTAGGAGTAGGTTTGGGTTCCAAAGAAAGAAAGGGCGTAGGGTTCATTTGTACTAGTGTATAACGCGCGCCATCGCGCGCGTCCCTGCAGAAGGTGTATCACCCTGTGTATATGATACAATTTCAAGGTTACCTGCTCTGGATATTCTTCTATTTTGCAAGTTAGTTTTTAGGCTGTGAGTAAATTGCCTTTTCGCACAAATAAACAGAGATACGATTGATTCAGCACTTAAGTATCAGGAAGGTACACATTGTAGGCAACCAATAATATATCTGGATATTATACAACATACGGTTCATTATAACAGAGTTAGTAGGACTGAAGGGGAAGAGAACTAAGAAAGGAAGTAGCTACATTGCTTGGCCGGTGACAACCATGCTTAGTGCCAGCATAGGTACTTTGGAAAATGCTGGGCAGATGGTATTACAGGAGGTAGATAATGTGGATTTCGATGCTATCATGAGATGGTACTAATGTAGTTGATAAGATGCTTGATAGTCGATTCCACCAATGGATACGGACGGCGTGTCACTTCTTGCTGTACAAAAGTAGTATTAAGAGGATCGCAAATTTCTTAGAGATGATAATGGACCGCGTGTAAATTCCCAATCTTGCAGAACAGCGAAAGGTAGGTAACACCGTAACAGCCCCCGCGTCGCCACCCCACGGGCGACTCGGGCGGCTCCCAGCAGCGCGCCGGCGGCGGACCGGTCCCCTTCCAACCCCCCTCCTGCCGCTGCAAGAGTGGTTCGCCGGAAGTTCGGCAGCCTCGAGGAAGGCAGCGGCAGGGCCATCTTCGCCAGCGGTAGGGCTTTGGCGGCGAGCTCAACGACAACGGTGTGGGCGGCGAGCTCGACGACGATGGAGTGGCCCGGCTCCAACGCTGCTACGGCCGGATTCGGTGGCCCCTTGGCTGGATCCGTCGCCCACTTAGCTGGATTCGGAGGGGCGCGGTGTGGGTGCTCGGCTCCGCGGCGCGACAAGCCGCGAGGGAAGCTGCAATAGGGAGTGCGGCGCATGCAGGGAGGCGCAGTCGGTGCACGCGGCTTGCCTAGGATGCGCGGCGCTGGCGGCCGGCGTGCCCGGATCCGGTGTCTCCGCGACCGGATCCGGCGGCCATGGTGGCGGATCTGCGGCGGCGGCGGCGGCGGCTCTAGCACCAGGTCCTCGCCCTGGGCGGCGCGCCGAGGCCACTGGTGGGTGCTGGAAGGAGCTGGCGTGGGAGAGGGTTTGCTCGGCGAGTGGAGGCCGTCCGGAGGCGCGTTTTGGCGACGGGCGCGGGTGACTGGGCTGCGCTGCCTTCTCGGCGGTCTTCCCGAGCGGCGCTGGCGGAGGCCGCGTGGAGGCCACGCGCGACAGCTGCCGGCGTGGTGGTGATGACGTCTTCCGGCGGTGGCGACCTGGCGTGGGAGGCGACACGTTGGAGTGGGTTGCGGCTGGACGGCTTGTTCCGGCGTGGCATATTGGGTAGCACGGCGGCGGCGCCGCCCTTGGTGGTCCGCCATAGCTGGATTTTTCTAGTGGGTGCTTGGCTGAGCGCGTGCAGTGGTTTGGGTTTGGTTGCTCTGGGCGAAAGTCCTTCCGCCAGTCTCTCTGACGGCGATGGCGACGGCGCCTTCGGGCGTCATTCTCCCTGTTGGGGGCATCATCTTCGAGCTCCACCACCACTATCTGGGCTGTTCTCTAGGCGAAAGCCCTGTCGAGTTCCTGGACGAGCGACGGCGGCACCACTGGTGTTGTGACCTTCTTGGAGGCATCGTTTCTTGAGACCCAACTCAGCTTGGAACTCACCGGCCGAGGGGAGTGACGGGTATGTGCAGGTGGATGAGCTTCAAGGGGGTTGATAAGCTCATGCGATGTCATTCCGTAGTTTGGTGATGACCAGAGGTTGATGCATGTTGGTTGGTTTTGGCTGCTTGCAGCGTGCCGTGGCGACTGGCGCTACTCTGCGGTTGTCAGTTCGGTATGGCATAGCGTCTCAGGGCGGCGTTTGCGGCAACAACAATGTGGGTCAACTAGGTTTACGGCGGATTGTGACGGGTGGCTCAGCTATGCTGCAGTTACTCCGGCATGGTTCATCGTCGAAAGATGGCGCAAACGACAACTCTGGTTTGCTGCCATGACGGCGGAAGCTACGTGCATGTGTTGTGCAATGAGTTGTTGTTGGCCGACGGGCGCGGTTTGGTTGTTTGATGAAGATCTTGGAAACAGGGCATCATTATTCATCATCCTGACGGTAATACAATATATGGATCCGTGGCATGGAGTATTTAGGCGGACGTGGCGAGGCCCCCGCGTGCGGTGTCTTCAGTGTGGTGACGAGAGTGAGGAGGTGTCCGACGGCGGGCGAGGTGAGACCCCCGCGTGTTGTGTTTTTTCGTAGCGGCGTCTGCGAGACAGCCAGCGAGAAGTCCGGATCCGGCGGTTCCACTCTGTTGGATGGTGGGTACTGTTGCAGCAGCACTACAACGTCGGGTCCCGCATGGCAGTGGCCTGCTTGGTGCAGGGCTGTCTGTTTTCTTGCCCTTCCTTATCGGCTTGGATTGCGTCTTGCGACGACTTCAAGAGTAGGAGAAGGTGGTTTGCCGCACCAACTCAGCTTAGTTCGGCCGGTGCAGCCTAGCGGAGTGGTTTTGATCGTGTTGATGGCCCAATCCAACCGGTCGGGGCCTCTCGAGGTTGTTTTCGAGTTCTTCCTGTGTTGATGTCCCAATCCAACCGGGTGAGTTGAGTTGTAGAGTTCCCGTTGTTGACATCCCAATCCAACTGGGAGAATCCTGTCTATTTTAGTTTTCTTTTGTTTTCCTGGCTATAGCCTCTCAGGACTATAGTCTTGTATTCTTTTTTCTGCTATATCAATGAAGCTCACACTATCTTGTATGGTTCGTTCAAAAAATAATAATAATGGACAGTGTCCAATGCAAACGGTTATCACAAAACAGAACTGTTTTAAAAAACAAATTAAATAGCGAATGAAGAAGATTTTTCAAGCAGAACCAAATTTACGCACTAATCATTGAACAGATAGTGTTCTGGAGATCATTTGATAGTTCAGAATAGAAGCTATGGTAAATGGTACAGGCTAATGCAGGGTTCAAAGTCAGAGAAGCAGCATAACAATTCCCAGATTTGGTACCATAATAATTCGATATGGAATTTGAGTGAGTGGTTGAAAGTGGGATGAAGGCTCCGAATTGATGGGGTCATCATGGTATACCTAGTTAGGTAAGTAAAAATCATTAAACAAAAGAAATATAGAGATTTAGAACACGAATTAAGGAAACGGAGTAAGATAAGTTAGTAAACGAAGGAACTCACTGCTAAGTTACCTCCAACTATTTTTTCTGGGATCGTAACCCTTTAGGAATGGCTTTTGCAGAAGCCATATTATCTCGCTGCCCAGTTGTCCTGCACGATAAAATCTTTGTGTAAGTTAGTTAGGCAATTATTATGGTGTGACCAGAAATTAGATGTGACAGGAATGCAAGGAGATGCTGGTGAAGTGTGCACCAAGCATTTTTTTTGTTGGTCCGAAAAATGCATTTTTAGATATATTAACCATAAGATTTTCGCTCTTGACAGGATCAGCTGAACTTTCGGAGACCTCTGAGTCTGATAGGGCTCTCTACAGCATCAATCTGGGTTTGTTTCATGACAAATAGAGGGAAGTGTTATTGGGTGGTAAAAATGGTATTCTCCATGCGGAAGCACAGATATATGGAGGCAGGAAGTAATACCTTATCAAAGCCGTCTGATTGCACATATTTCTTTGCGGACTTACCAGTACTTGTTCCCTCCGTACACTACGTAAGAAAGGGTCAAAGGTGACGGGCATCATCTCGCAAAAGTGACGGGCATCGCGCCGGACACCTTTGTCGCGTCACTGTTGTGAAGTCAAAGGTTACGGGCATTCCTACACAAAAGTGACGCACTTCATTCTTAGGACGTCACCAATATGCATCACCCATGACCCCAAGTGGGGTCTTGGCCCGTCACCTTTAGTAGAGATAGGTGACACGCTACTTGTTGCGCATCACTTATCTTCAAACTATAGGTGACACGCAACATGTTACCCTTCACCTGAGTTCTAGACCTCTCTAAATGTTGCCCGTCACCTATGATCCCCGAGCAATATTTTTTTTAGGCTTCCGAGCTGACAGAACAGAACCAAATCATAGAAATTATCTCAGAGACGAACCAAATTCACGGAACATCAACATTATCTCATAATCATTATGTACAAGCTAGGGTTAGAACCATGTGACATAATCGTTATGTACAAGCTAAGTGTTAGAACTATGTCACATAACACCATCATCTATAAAACATATAAAGAAGCTCTCCACTAAAGGTCACTAACTCTATTTCTCTCAACATGCAAGCTATCCAAATCATCATCCACTAAGACCTTCTATTTATGCCTTCTATCGATTTTCTGTGCACAACCGCAAGCCATCAATTCTAGCACAAATAATTCCTCCACCACAACAAACACACCTGAAAAGAAGCTGAAGAAACCAAAGGCCATCACTGCAATACGAAGAAACCCAAAGATCGTCCCTGCAATCGAGTTTAAATAACTCAACTCCACCTCCAGCATGCCCCGCCCTACTCGGCACGGCTGTAGCTAAGGGCACCGTCGACTTCATCTTCGGCAACGCCACCGCTGTGTTGCAGGACTACAACCTTCATGCCCGCCGTCCGCTCCCCAACCAGAACAGCATTTTCACGACGTGGGCCCGGGAGGACCCCAACCAGAACACGGGCGGATCTGGCCACGTTGCCGCCGGGGCGCCCCGCACGTACCTGGGCCATCCTTGGAAGCAGTACTCACGCACCGTGTTCCTGCAGTCAGAGCTGGACGCAATGGTCAACCCCATCGGGTGGATAGCCTGGGACGACGACTTCACGCCCGACAAGTTCTGATCGCGGACGGCTGACGGCGGGAGGCGCTGGGAGAGGTGAAATTCCATCCAGAGGGGCGGAGGATGCCAACTAGAAATCGCAGAAAAAAGGAGATGAAAGGTCTTTGGTGGTGTTTACGCTCATCTTCAAGGTGTTTTGTTTTCAATCTCCTTTTTTATGGTTTTCTAATGGGGAGGAAAAGGGGTGGGCAAATATGGGGACGTGCTGTCAATTTTTCCCAAAAAATGCAATCTGCCAAATGATGGATACATCAGTACATTACATGGATATCAAGCCATTACTTCATTCAAGGTCTGAGTTGCAACATACATCATGCATACGCCGTGGAGGTGCGGCTGGCGGTGCTGGTCGCGGCAGCCGGGGAGACCGGGGGCAGGGAGAGCGGCGGCCAGGGAGAGCCGGGGACGGGGAGAGCGGCGACCGGGGAGGGCTGGGGGTGGGGAGAGCGGCGAGCCGGCGGGCGCCGAGAGCAGCGAGCGAAGACCTGGAGCGCGTGAGTTCAATCTGATCCGGTCTCATGGGATGAGGATAGCCAGAAGGGCAAAACCATCCGTTCATGTGCCTGGGAGATTGAAAAGATTAAAGAAAATCGAGGAGACTCAAGAAAAGGTAATAATTGCATGTTTTCAAACACTTCGCAGCCGGAGTCCCTCATTTTGAAAGGCCTGCGAACTTGATCCCTAAAGACGTGAGGCCTGCGAAGTCAGTCCTAAATATCAAAATTTCGAGAGAGAGAGAGAGAGAGAGAGAGAGAGAGAGAGAGAGAGAGAGAGAGAGAGAGAGAGAGAGAGTGGGGTGCCCCTGCCGCCGGGGTCATTCGCCTGCTGCGCCGCCAGGAGCAACAGCCGGGGAGGAGCTTGGCCCGCTACCGGGAGCCACGGGCGAGCTCCGCCCGCCGGACCAGGCCGACCTCTGCCCGCCGCGCCGCCGGGAGCCGTGGCCGAGCTCCGCCTCGCCGCAGCGAGCTGCACGAAGGGCAGCGGCAGCGCGGGACGGAGGGGCATCGGCGGCTGTGCAGGGTGGAGGGGGTGGACGGCAGTAGTGGGGGTGGGGGGCAGGGGCGTGTGAAGCGTCCCCACTTAAGTAGAGACTAAATGTGATACAAATATCAGTCCCAGGAGGTTGATAACACATTTATTCATCAGATAGTTCAGTCACCGTATAATCCTCCGAGGAGGTGGACACTCTAGACAGATAATAACAAGAACTAAAAAGGCTACGGTGATACACCAAAGCACGACCCAGCTCGGGCCCAGTGCAAGCATCCTGCAAAGGGCCAACACCACAGACAGCTTTGGGTGCGGACTCAATCTCTACTCAATGTCTTCCACCACAAAGTCCGGATCTTCCTCTGAAGCAACAACATATATCGGGGTGGAGTACAAAAGTACTCAACAAGTCCAATCTCCTCCACGGAGGGGGATATAAAGCATATGCACAGGATATATCAAGGATAAGGCTAGGGTTCATTTGCAGTAAAGCCAGTTTTTAACACATGCAATGGTTTATTTTGACAAAGGTTTTTCTTAAATAATTCTTTTGTAACCGAGTGGGGTTGATCCACACAGGATCCAAGTTTTACAATTGCTACATGTAACACCTCAGGTGTTAATTACCCGTAATTAGGATTAATCCTGTGTTTAACATCATCATTAGGATTAATCGTGCATGCATGAAAATTATTTGATTAAATTTTGCTAGCACCTTAACACATGAAATGATGCCTAGATTCCAATACAATAAAACATGCTTTAAAAATAACTTTTAATTTCTTGCTCAAATAAACTTTTGGTCAAAACCAAAGTTTAGAGTTTTAAATGTGGAACAACTTTCATGTTCATGATTTTTCAAGTTGCCACGCAAAAACTTGAGAAGAATTTAAATTTTGGAGAGGGCCATATTTTGAATTTGCAAGAGTTTAAGATTTATTTTTAAAAGTAGGCTTCAAATTAAAAGTGCCTGAAACAAAAGTTGTAGATCTCGAAATTTTAAGCAAGTTTAGTATTCGAAAATTTTTCATTTGAGGCCTTGAGGAAGGAGAAAATTTGAGTTTACAAAATGGAAATTTTGAACTTTGACTTATTTACCGAACTGCCCTCACCACCATCTCCTCCTTCCCTGTCGCAACGCCGTCGCCTCGCCGTTCGTCACCGTCTCGCCTCCGTCCACGCGCTGTTCTCCCCAGCCAAACTCGCCTCCCGCTCCCGGATCCTCCCTGACGCTTCTCGAACTCGCCACGCGGCGCCGTCTCCCTGCGCGCACGCCGAGGACGGCCGCTCAAAGCGCCACGGCGACGCCGCGGCCATGCCGTGCTGTGCGCCACTTCTCCATCTCACATGCGCCCTCGCCCCTCTCCTCCCCTTTTTGCTCGCGCAACGCACGTTCCCGACCTCCCTCTCCACTCCCTTCCCATCCCCGAGCCGAATCGAGCTCTCCCCGGCGCTCAGGAATGGCGCCGCCACGAGCCATGGCTGCCGCCCCTTAGCAGCTCGCCGTGGAGCTCCCCTCTGCGCCCCCCTCGTTCCCAAATGGAGCGTACCATCACCTTCCCCGCCTTCCACTGATCCACACCGGCCTCTCCTCCGCCCGCCCCGATCACCGGAGCTCGCCGGAGCAAGGCTGCCACCGCCGCCGGTCTCTAGTCGCCGCAGCTACCCCTCCTCCGGCCTCCATTCTTCCGAATAGATCCTCCTGCAAGCTTCTACGCCCTCACCCGGAGTTCTCCGACTGTCAGACCCGGGATAGCGGGACTGCTTATAGACATAGAATGTTCTAGAGTAAGGGATAGCTCATGGATGTACCTTACCTCTTTTGTAACTATACAAATAGACATAGAACTAGCTGCAGTACAAAGGAAACTACCTGATTATGTTGTAGTAGGATTCCAACTGTACTCGGCTAGGACTTTCCATGTAACCCTGTCCCCCCGGATATATAAGGGCGGGCAGGGACCCCCTCCAAACAATTATCAACACCTAAGTCAATACAAATCCAAGCTACCACCAATGAGGATCTACCTGCTCCTCCTCCTCCAGCAGTGAATGTCACCGTCCAACTGGACGAGCAGAATCCAGCAAAAGACCTCTACGAACGTCGTCGCCAGCTCAACCAGAAGAGGGCGTTCAGGCATCAGCGCCTCCTTAACACCCTACAAGAACAACAAGGCGACAACTACGACTACTCCAACTACGACCTCCGTAGTGTGATCAATGTTGGGCGTGATGCGCGCAACATCATCATCTCAAGGAGAAAGGAACGACAGGAAGTCGAGGCATACATCCCTTCTTCCAACTACCGCATCCCGCCAAAGGCTTCCGCATCCTTCAAGAAGCACAAGCCGGCAACCATTAGTGCCCGTCCTCAGGGTAAACCACACACCCAGCATCAAGGTGAATCGTCTCTGAGCGGAAATAGGATCAACAAAGTACTACTATGCAAGTGCTTCATCCACCTAAAGAGCTCTCACACGATCTTCCAGTGTGACTCACTCCGCAAGGCCCTTGGGACACCTCTCCTGAAGGAGACTCTACCAATAATCTAGTCGATCTCTGCATCGACTAGTTCTACCTCGAATTTAGTCAACCATCATATTGACTAAGTTCTTTCTTCGAATAAAGTTTTATTCAGTCATGTAAACCATCGCTCACGTCCAACGAGCAAGGGGTAGGTCTTAAGAGTCAGAGTCTGTCACTTTACAGTTATCGTAATTTCGACAAATCCAAATAAAGTTGATTTCTCATATATCGACTACTTGGCTCTCGCTCACACAACCAATACCCCATCTCGAAAGCCTTGCTCAGCTTTAGAGCAGCTATCGAGTAGTTCTTATGGTTCATACTCAAGTGGTTTTTGGGCATTTACGTCTTGGGCAACCCGACGGGGTTCGTACCTAACAGTTCTGTCCTAAAAGACACTCTAGTCCTCCGGAAGGACAACCTACTTGCCCTGCCCGAGTAGGTCTTGGATACTCTTTCGGCACCTTCATCTTGAGCAACCCGACGGGGTTAGTACCTAATAGACTTGCCTTAAGAGTTAGTCCAGTCCTTGGTTAAAAGGACACCTTACTCGCCTTGCTCAAGTAAGTTTTGGATATCCCTTCGACATTTACGTCTTGGGCAACCCGACGAGGTTCGTACCTAACAGTTCTGTCTTACGGATTACTCCAGTCCTTGGTTAAAAGGACACCTTACTCGCCCTGCTCGAGTAAGTTTTGGATATCCCTTCGACATTTACGTCTTGGGCAACCCGACGGGGTTTGTACCTAACAGTTCTGTCTTGCGGATTACTCCAGTCCTTGGTTAAAAGGACACCTCACTCGCCCTGCTCGAGTAAGTTTTGGATATCCCTTTGACATTTACATCTTGGGCAACCCGACGGGGTTCGTACCTAACAGTTCTGGATTACGGATTACTCCAGTCCTTGGTTAAAGGACACCCTACTCATTGGCCCGAGTAGGTCTTGGATACTCTTTCGGCACCTTCATCTTGGACAACTTGACGGGGTTAGTACCTAACGACAGCGTGACCTACGTACTGACGGGTAATGTGGGAGACAAACCTCTCGAAGACTCCAGGCAACCTGCGAAGCCTCACAACCAACGTTAGTGGCTCATCTCTATCTTTTTGTGGGATATCCATGGCCTCCGTCACCTCCAGGGCGGCATCTCTGACTTCTTTCAGCTCCACGAGCTCCTGCTACATCGAGTCTCGAGATTCTGATAAAGTCTTGAGCTGTTGCAGCATGGATGCCGCCTCTCGGTCAGTGTCCTCTTTGATCTTCTTAAGCTTCTCTATCTCATCTGCGTTTCGGTACATAAGAATCTTTAAATCCAGTACCAAGCTTTCCTGAATCTCTAAAGATTTGGCACAAGCTGTGTACTTGATTAAAAAGAAATTCTTATAAACACCAAGCGGATCTACTAGTCGAGTGCATATCAAATGCTAAAGATTAACCTTTCTTAGATTGGGAAAGCTTCCTCAGCTTTCCCTCAAGAGCAGTCTTCTCAGACGAGAGCGTTTTAACCCTCTCCTTGAGAGCATTTAGCTCTTCTCATCTTGGGACTGACCATCCTTCCGTCCCAATGCTTTTTGCAAAAACAAAAAAGATCAGTATACTACTCGATCTACTACAAAAAGTACTCGAGGTATTCGACTACTTACTCCCCGCAGCTTGAAAGCATGCTCCACCTTTTCTCGCGGCAAGTCACTTCCCGATGTGACTTGGGAAGTACTTGCCACAACAACAGCCCTCTTGGGTACTTCTTCATTTCTTCCTACAGTATTCTCTGTGATTTGGGAATCTAAAGGAAGGACATGCTACTTAATCACACTAAGGGCAAATAAAAGGATACCTTTCTACAAGGCACTGCAAGCTTACCTGCAGGGGTCTCCGCAGGTTGTTTTCATCGCCTCTCTCAGGAAGCTTCTCGCCTTCTTCCTTCTCCTGGAAGCCTGCCGCTTCTGCCATCTTCTGGGATTTCCTCATTGGCCCTCTCAGGATCTAGCAGTGGAGAATCTAGAAGCATAGCGTTGGCCATCGCCTCCGCATCATGAGCACTCATCTCAGGAGTACTCGGGGGCTTCCCCAGCCCCAGCTGAGAAGTCGAGTATCTCTCAGCCCCCACGTCCTCTCCCAGGACCGCATCTCTGCAAAGACAAAGTAGTTACAAACTACTAGATTCAAAACAGATCCTACACATACAAGTTCTAAAGAACTTATGCAGAAGCTCCTATTAGGGTAAACCCCTTGATGCCAAATTTGCGGGCAGGCTTTGTGATCATGGCCAGCTTACCCGCATCGCCGGTAATATTTACATCGGAACTACTCGCTGAATGAGTAGCCCCGATCCCACTCGATGGGTCCACTGTGGTGGAGGGAATTGTTTGTTCTACCGCAGCATCATCCCCAGATGCTGAGGTCCGTGGCATCTTAGCCGCCGGACTTGGAAAAGCAAAAAACACAAATCAAAACTTGCAAATCGACAACTAGAAAGTACTTGATTGCAAAAACAACTAGCTATTTACCTGTCGCTAGTAGTGTGGGAGGAGCTGCTGCCCTTCCTCGCCACTGACCGAGTATTCCTTAGGCGCTCGGTCTGGGTATCAGCACTTGGAGTGGGGCTGTGTTCCCCATCACTCCTTTCCCCAGACGCTGCCTCATCTGCACAACCAAGTCTAGACATCAGTACTGTTTATATGAAACCTCATATGAGCATACTAAGATTTGATTAACAGATCGAGGAAATTAGAAGAACAAAAGGGCGAACAAATGCCTGGTAGCGAAGGACTACTCTTAAAGTGATCCACGTCCTCCTACAGAAAGCAAATCATATCAGATTTACACTATGGTAAAGTACTCGATTTCTATGTATCGACTACTCTTATCAAGTACCTGCTTCGGCAGATTCACAGTAGAAAATGTACCAGGAACAACTGGGATTTTCTTTGCATTCTTCAGAAGTCGTTGTACTCGACTAAAAACTACATCATCCGAGATCTCTTCCTTCGAGTATCTTGATGGATCAGTTGTTCCCTGATACTAGAATCCAAGCGATTCCCGAGCCTGCAATGGCTGGATCCTTCTCTTCATCCAGTCAAATACGACCACCTCTCCAGTTAACAAGTTTTGTCTCAAGAAGGAAATCCGCTCGAGTAGTTCAGAGATCTGACTCTCGTCGACTGGTTTTTTATTCTACTCGGGCCATTGGATTGGATGGCCAGGAGTAATGGATGGAAAACTTCTCAACTGGTTCTCGACATAGAACCACTTGGGTTTCCATTCGATTACTTTATTACTAAGGTTATAAGGGATATACACTCTATCCTTTCTTTGCCTAAGTTGGATACCCGCGCCCCCTACTACATCTAAGACGAATATGTCGGGCTGCGGTTTCAAATGAAAAAGAAAGCGAAAGAGTTCGAAATGGGGCTCGATGCCCAGAAAAGCTTCACATAAATGCACGAAGATGGAAATATGAACAAAGGAATTTGGGGTCAGATGATGCAATTGGATCCTGTAATAGCGCAGGAGTTCAGAAAAGAAAGAAGAGCAAAGAAACCCCAATTCTCGTTCCAAGTATGAGGTAAATGCAATGATTTCCCCCGTATTTTCATACGGATGATCTTTCCCCAAGGCAGGACGCCATTGGATAATAGATCTAGGAACTAAAAGACCCTGCGACACCAGAGAATCTAAGTCAGATTGAGAACACTTACTTGTGTTCCAACCCTCATCACGGGTTGGCTCTGCAGCCACACCCTTTCCCTTGGTCGCTTTCTTAGGGGCCATCCGGAAATCTACGGATCGCTTCATGCGCATACACCGGCGGAAACCCTAGGGCAAAAGTGGGGAACAAAAGGAAACCAGAGCTTTGGATCTGGGAGCTTGAGAGCGAAGACAGACCTAAAACAATAAAAATAAATGGCGGCCGATGGGGTAAAACCTACGTTACTGTTTCATTTTATAATGGCAGTGGCAACATGGTAAAAACACCCAACAGGCCAACAGTCCGTTGCAAATTACGGATAAAATGGGATTTTCTGAGACATTCCTTTTTTCTGAGATTACATTCTAGAAAAGAAAACACTCACATCCCTAGTCGACTACTCGACACTCTTTTCCTTAACTGGGATTACATTCCAAAACAAGGATAAGTACTCGACACAGTACAACTACTCGACATAACAACTCGAGTACTTTTTCCTAAATAAACTTTACAATGACTCGGACCTGCATGCCCATCTCCTGGATCTCTTGGAGCTTCTAGTCGACGCCTGCAGCAGACTAGATCAGTCCAAGGCCATAACAAAGTACAAACTTGTTATTCCCACTAAGGGAATAATGATACTCGTACTCTGGAAGGAAAGTTTCAAGAGTTTGGAGGTAGATTATAGTAATCACCTCGCAAGTCCTCTTGTAGCATCTTCTAGAGAAACTTCTAATTCTCCCAGAATACGTTGTGGCAAGATTAAGCTTCCCCGCTAGAGATGTCAGTTCTTGGGCACCCAGAAACAGGCAACCCCAAGGATGTGACACAACAAGACTCAACCCAGCGACCCCAAATCTGCCTCATTGGAAGATACAAGGACATGATGTCTAGCATGGATCCGATGAGAACATTGGGGATGCAGGAGGAGGCAGCAGAGACTTCTATTGTCACTCGCAAGTTCTCTTCTAGCATCTTTTACTGGGAAGAACTACACAAATCTCAGGAGGTCGAGAGCAAGAACACCAAGGAAAAGCCATGGCTGCTACACTTCGGTGCTTCTGCTAAGGGCGTCTCCCCTGCCTTTTATAGTCATAAGGGGGCTTATTGAGGGAAACCCGTGAATCAATAGTGCATGTTTCACGGACGCATTCATAGCAGCATTCACGGATGCAGTCAAAGATGCAATAATGCAGATTCTCCAAACAATAACGTCCCACGTGAGCACTGAATAGAGAGCCGTACATCCCAGGTTTTATTCCTGAAGTTATTTCGGGTGCAATCAGTGTGGCGGATCCAATTGTATTATTTTTTTGGGATTTTACCCGAAAAAGAGGTCTTTTCGGATTCTAGATCTGATGAATCCTGCAAATAATTAGAAGGATAAAATCTGATGCCACGTCTTATATCCTTAATTCCAAATCTACGTTCGGGGGCTACTTGCAGCAAAAGGGATTTTGATTTAAGGCTCGGGGGCTGCAAGATATAGGCATCAGAGATTTATTTTTCAATTTTTTTGGAAAATAAAGAAGTAAAAAGACTGAAGTGACCCTCAGCCTTATTCTACGATTCAACCTAAGGCTGGGGGCCTACTACATATGGAGCGCGAGTACTTCGCGCACCATAAATGATCAAGATTTTGGGGCTTGAACACCTCACAGCCTCGAAGCAAACGGAAGTACTTGAAGGACTACTTGACGTATCTGAAGGAAGAACCAGAAGCAACCAGAAGGGTGTTCTGACTACGTGAAGTACTCGAAGACGCCCAGCCAAGTACTCGACGCCTGCAGAACTCGGCTACGAAGAGCTTGGGGGCTTGTCAGACCCGGGATAGCGGGACTGCTTATAGACATAGAATGTTCTAGAGTAAGGGATAGCTCATGGATGTATCTTACCTCTTTTGTAACTATACGAATAGGCATAGAACTAGCTGCAGTACAAAGGAAACTACCCGACTATGTTGTAGTTGGATTCCAACTGTACTCGGCTAGGACTTTCCATGTAACCCTGTCCCCCCGGATATATAAGGGAGGGCAGGGACCCCCTCCAAACAATCATCAACACCTAAGGCAATATAAACCACACAAGACGTAGGGTATTATGCAAACTCTCGGCCCGAACCTGTCTAAATTTTTGTGTTCCTTGTACCATCGGGTTCTAGAGCAGTCGATCCCTACCTACAAACCCTACTGCTAAGGGTATCCCTGAGCAGGCTTGACAGTAAACACCGACACCGACCCCTCCGTGCCCCCGTTCCCTCGCCGGAGTGGCGCCGCCGCCGCCTGGAGCAGAGCTGCATGGCCGGCTGTTGATGCTCCTTAGCGCCCTAATTTATATACCGCAAGCATACGGGATCGTGTAGCTTTTCCCTTAGAGTATTCCCCCAAGGTTTATCAATCCGTGGATCGACAATGAACTACCTAAGGTTTTCCATCTAATCTAACGGATCTATCCTAACATGAAGCATTGATTGCATATAAAGGGTAAACCTTTGATAGATATGAGTGATGTACAAAGGTTGATCTCATCCATGAACATCGGTAAGGATAAAGCATGACCGAAGGCATGACTAAACCGATCGCTCGCATTCTAGTTGTAGTTCTAGCTAAACGAGTAAGCACAACATGCATCTCATCCAAAGCCTCTTTAAACCAAAACCTCCAATCCAACCCCTCGGGAACCCCCCTACTCAGGCCACGCCCTGTCATGACACTCCCTTTGGGACTAAGCCCCCAGAAGCACGCTAGTGTCGAACCCCCCTGGGTAGATCCGGTATGAACTCCTAGCCACCATAGCTACAAGAACACCCCATGCAATCTATCTCGAGAATAGATCTAGGAATAAGCGCACCCAAGGCAAGAACGAAATCAAAGAGGAGAGACATGATCGCTAAATAGATCGGATGACATGAAGACATTACTCACATAATAGATTCGTTTGGATCATCACCACCGCGTATACACCAATGACGACTCCAACTAGCTCATGAACTCCACCATGACACAACCACGCAAGGAGTCCATGGCGGCTAGGGGTGGCCTAAGCCATCTCCTATACAACTTCGAAGACTTGCGGCGGCCGTCGTCTCCCTCCGGTCTTAGCCCTAGGTTTTCGTTGAGTTCTGGGTGGATGGATGCTGCGAGTTGAATAAGGTGCGAGCTATTTATAAGCCGAGGAAGCCACCGGTCGAAGGGGAGGCCAAAACGCCTCGGAAACGGGCTAGGCCGGCCGGCCCCTTGGGCCTAGGCCGGCCGGCCTACCCTCTTTCGGGCTCGCCTCGGTCTCATCTTTGGCGTGTAGACTCCTCGCATCTTCTAGAGTTTATGTCCTTCACGATTGCACCCCTTTGGATGTCGTTATCTTGGAGATATCTTCGAGGAAAGGATGGGATAGGGAATCCTTCCTTAAATCTTCATTTGCTTTGCTTAATCCCGAAGTATCTTGATCTCATCTTCGTGGGCTCGGTCCTTTGGGCTCTCTTGGAGGATGGATGTGCGTGAATGGGCTTCGAATCAACATGGGCTTTGGTCCTCCCCTTGGGCTTTGGCCTTCGTCTTTCCCCGTGTCAGCGCTCGATCACGGGCCTCGTCATTTCATGCTCCAAAATAGGCCAAAAACCTGCAAAAACGAAGTTCCTCCAAAATATATGTGCTAGTGTGAAAATGACCAATAATTAGGCCGGGGTTAGGACTGTTAGTGATTTTGATATTAAATTCATGCCATTATCAAGGATAAATAAGGGATAAAAGGGGTACTTAAGGAGTGCCAACACCAGCCCGCCTCCGTCCACCCCAGCCCCAACTACAAGCACCCAGAGGTCCACTTCGGTCTCCTCTCCCTTCTCCCCCACTGGGCCCTCGCCGCCGGCGAGCCCTGCCGCCAGGAAATGGCCGGCCCGTCCCACCCTCCTCTATTTTTCCGGCCAAGGACTAGTTTGCAAGCCCCCAATTAGTTCTAAAGTCCTTTCTGCAAAACTAGGGACCCATACGTAATATATAGTTTTGTTTTTAAATTTTTTATAGTGAACTTGTAAATTCAATTAAAAATCGTAGAAAAATCCTAAAATAGAAAATAAGGACTTTTTGGAATTCTCGTAAGTAGATCTATGCAATAGAATCATAATATGATGGGTGTTAGTTGAAAACTTTTGCTATAAAAATAGATTTATGCTTTTTAGGGATAAATTCATACCAATAGTTGAAATGCTCCAATTGCTGTGAAATTCTTGTGGTAGGATAGTCATGTGATGCATGTTCTGTGGTAAAAATTTCAAAATTAGTGATGCATGTTTGACTGAGTTATTGATTTAACTTGAATAGTGTTTTATAAATGGTTTTAAATGCTTTATAAATAAAATATAAATGCTAAAAGTTCAAAACTTGTTTTGTTAGCTTCGTATTTTCATGCTCTATATGATAGAACCATGAAATTTGTTGTTTGACAACTTTTTATGTACAGTTTTAATTATGCAAGATAAATATGTTTGTAGCTTGTTAATTGTATAACTAGAGTTAGGAGCGTGCTAAAAATATAAAGGGAAATTAGTGTTTTTACCCTTGCCGAGGAAGCCAATTGTGTTTATACCCTTCTTTTTGTAACTTTGTGATTTTACCCTCACGTTTCAAAAATGAAGCTTCTATTTGCCCTTATTTTGAGTGTTTTTTAAGTGTACCTCTGTTAAATGAATTTAAAAGGTAATAAATTTTTTAAAATAATCATAAAAATATGTAAGTGCCCCTTATTCAACCATCCCAACCCTAGGTAACTATCTAAAACTCTCCTGCTCCATTGCACCACCTCCACCTCCCTTCTGACCATAGCAGCTTCTGTGGCCAATGGCAGCAAACTAGCATTCGCAGCTGCCGGTGAGCGCACATAGGGCGGTCGAGTATGCTTATGCAGACAGATTTGCTGAATGTGGTTGGACATAAAGTTTTTCTTTTGCAGTTAAATTGATGCCATTAGCTTTTTCTAATAAAATAGGGGTAAACTAAATCTTCAGTTTAAAAAAGCAGGGGCAAAATCACCAAGTTAAAAAAATAGGGGCAAAATCACCATTATCACTTAAAATAGGGGTATAAACGCAAAAGCCCCAAATATAAAACCAGTTAGGCTGCCTTATTTTGTTATGCAGTACTGTAGAAAAATATTAACCTGATGTTTAGTTAAGTGTTTTTGTGATTTAATGATTTAATTGTGTTAATGCTTGTTTAAGCTAGCTCTTAATACCTGCAGTTCTGTTAAGTCAAAAAGCGTGCAGTTCCTATACATCATGCTAACCATATTAGGACCAGTTAATTACTTGTTTTTGTGTACCTTACTTATGTTTGCTGGTTAGTAAATAAAGTCCAGAGCTTACTTATTTTTGCTCTAGGTTATGCTTAGTCTTCCTAATCAAGTTTAGTAACTTCTATTCGAAGGAAACACTTCAGGCTAAAATGATTTTGAATCTGAGCCCACACATCAGCACCCATGCAATTTCGATCTTATGCTTGCCTTGTATGCTTTTTAAATGCATCATGTGGTGGTTTCCTTAAGTTCTTGCAATTGCATTGTCACATCTCATTTAGATATGCTAGATGTACAATGCGCGGTCGTGAAGCACGTGCTGATGGAATCGAACCACAAGACGGTGCTAGTGGACCAATCCAGAAGGCGGAAGGACTGACTGGAGTGCATGCTTAGACTGGAGATGATGCCAAGCCAGTGCAAGACTGCAAGCTAACTAACTGACTTTGTGTCAAACCCAGGCAAGCCCCGGAGCATATCCCTTATTTTAATTACTCCATGTTTTATTTAAAGTATTGTACATTTACGTTCAAGGAATTGATTGCAACCATAGATGCATAATCTTGAATACCCAGTGTCTTTACTAGTTCAGTTTATCGCTAGCACTGCTATGCTAAAGTAAACCCGGTGGAAGACGGGTGATTTCTTGTCACCTGCGAGATATATGTTTGATACTTCAGTAAGAGAAGTGAGAAATAATACTGTAAAGAATGAAAATGGAGACCAGGCTGAGAGAAACTTGGACATGATTATGGAATAAAGGAAAGTTGAGTCTCCGCCTGTGTCGATTGAGGACCGTACCGTTGTTGGCCTTTTGACTGAGGATTGAACAGTACTAACCACATGCCAGAAGTAGGAGGTAGTCGAAACTGGTAAGCTAATTACCTAATTGCAACGAAATCTGACTCCCTATCCGCTACTCTGGCGTGGGGGTGAGAGGCGGATGATGTTGTCGTCCACGGGTTCACCGAGTGTTCGCTCGTGTGGGACTTATCATCCGAGTGTTTGCGGCCACGAGTCAGACTTCGAGGTAATTATGGGAACAGTTGCTCGGTGTGACTCGACGGGGTTGCACTTGGCGTGTGAGTTAGGTCCACCTTGCAAGGTTAAATCGGATCGATTCGCCGTGACTTGCGGATATGAGAGCCTTGGTCAATGCGTCGCATCGTAGTAAAGATTGAACGGACAGAAAGATGGAAGTTGGATTTATGGCTATATTTCTTTGATAAGATAAGATGATTAACCATGTTTGTTCTAGGGAACTAGGCAAACCTAGTTTATAGCTGTCAACTCAATTGGAGCTAAAATATTGAAAGTAAGGATCCAGTACTAGCGGCTTTTCAGCAAAAGAACTACAGAGTCAAAAAGCCTTGCATGTTTAGGAGTCGGCTAAGTATATACCACTAGTCAGGTAAGTCTTGCTGAGTATTAGTATACTCAGGGTTTGTTGTTACCCTATTTTCAGGTGTAGCTACTGCTGGTTGGAGCTAACCAGGATTCACATCGGTGGGCTCGATGTGACATCCTCCCGTCTTCGTAGTATCGTGGTTTTTAAACTGAACTTCTATTTAAATTCCGCTGCATTTTGAACTCTGATATTTTTCATAAATTCATTTTGTTAAGCTCTATTTTGTAATTTAAATTTGAAAAACTTATGTTTGCATGTAATCATCTGTGCTCGCCTTCGGGTGAGACTTCCGGTGTTTTCGATCCTTAACCCAACAGGCTGCCGGATTACACCATTTTAAGTGTGCAGTGACTTGATTAACACTTAAGATGATAGTTAGTGCACTTAAGCCGGTTTAATTTAGGCGGTTCTGTGACACTACCGGACTCCTCGTCCGCCATAGCACACGGCACAACTGCTGGACATCTTCCGAAACAACTCCCACCAACACCATCCATCCCAAAAAAAAATTTAGTTATGTGACCAAACCATAGCCCCCCAATACCGTGGGCACGGTTATTCGAATAGTTTTTAACTCTACAGAGGTGTACACTTTCCCCACAAGCGGGGTACTATAGCATGATCACCTTAGTGTCGGTGCAGATCCCGTCGAAGCCATTACCCACCTTAGCTAGACCTGAGTAGCCAACACGGGATCCACCAAGGGGTCGTTGACCTACCAACGAGGCCCAACCGGGGTATAATTCACAAAGATCTTATCCCGTCTCCTTGATCACCCGCTGCTCACCAGCTCTCTTGATGACTAACAGACTAGCTATAGTGGGATTTATGCTAAGCCGTTGCCACACACAACGGTCGAGTGGTTGTACGATAAGTTGAGTTAGGTGAGATGACACATCAACTCGGTCCTTAATTGTGACAAAATGGATATCTCCCAACCTCGCTCAACCACACAGGTACGAGCCCACCATTTGGCGTCCCACACAGGAGTCACCATCCATCTCATCTAAGCATCTCTTTATTTTCAAAAAAAAATCTCATTTTCCCATTTTGATACTCGCACATTTTGTTTTGAAAACACATTGTAATCATATTTTAGAGTGTAATGAGTAACAGGGTCCTAAGCATTCTAGCAGAGTTCATGATCCAAACAGAGCAAATCATATTTAGAGACAAACCTAGGTCATCAAGGAATGGTCATAAAATCAAGGGGTGGCTATCCAACCGGGTTTTAGCAGTAAAACAATATGCAATTTTGAAAACAGGCCAATAGATTGTGTTTGAAAAACTGGATCAAAATATGCATCAAAGGAAGAGATTGGACTTGCCGTCTTCGAAACCTTTTCGGAAGCTCCTGCTCGCGGTATGGGTATTCGGGCTCCGGCTCGCGGCACTGCTCGGCAAAACTCCTCGATGGGTTCTCCCTCGTTCACACCGTCATCTACGGCGCACACAAACAAGCAAACAATAAAGAAAAAGAAATTAAGGTTTTACCGTTGAGCTTGATTCAGGAAAAATTAAGATAGGAAGATAGAAAGAATATTTTTGGGAGATTTTCTATTGGCACGGCTGAAATTATGGTCGAATTTCAAGGCAATCAGAGGACTTTTGGCGCATGAAATGATAGATTAAACAGATGTTTAAGGGCTAAACCAGGGTTCAAGGAGAGATGAAAATAGAATGAATGGATAGTATATGATTTTATAGGAATTTAGAAAGAAGAATTATTTGAATCGGAGCTTGGATGGGTGAGATATGACTATGTAAAGATTGGGTGTCAAATAATTCTGAAAATAGATAAACACAAATGAAAGAGAGTTGCACGTGATTGGCTGGTAGGCTGCTCATTCAATTGCGGGCTGAGCTGTCGGGCTCGTTCATTTGTGGGCTGTGCTGAATAAATAAAAAAAATAGAACTGAGGGAGGGAGGGGCTCCCGGAGAAGAACACAGGGGCGGCGTGCCTTTCCTCTGCGCCTCCAGCACCACAGCGGCAGTTCGCCGGAGATTCGCCGGATTCGTGCTACTGGCCTCCGTTCTTGGAGCTGAGCTGAGGGCACGGGGATTCAATCTTGGGGCTTCCCGACGGGGGTTGCTGCTGAAAAAGGAGGGGGCACGGGCGGCCATGGTTGGCGACCGGCGAGCTCGCGGGGAGCTCTGCTCGGGCAGGGAAGGAGAGGGTCGCAGCTTGTCATCTGTAAAGGAAGGTGCAGGGGTGATTTGGCTGTGGTGGTCGGGCGATGGAGATCGATGTGTGGGCTGTGCTGTGCACAGAAGTAGAGGAGGGCGATTTGGCGTAGGGAAGGAGATGCACGGTGGAGCTGGCGGCTCGGCGAGCTCGGTGGTGGCGAGAAGAGCAGGCTGGAGCGCCCTTTTATAGGCGGGCAGTGGCGACCTGTGCCAACGCTCCCTCACTTGCCATCAATGGCGACGCTGTGCCGTGCGACCACTTGCCGCGGCGCGCACGACGAGGGCAGCAACTTGCAGGCGTCGTCGAGCGGCGCGAGCAACGAGGGCGGGCTTGGCCGGTGAGCAAAGCTGCAGCGTGGTGGGGGTACGGCGAGGCACGGCGGGGGGCAAGCTCTGCCGAGCTTTAATGGCGCCGGGGCCAGCTCGGTGTCACGGCGCGGCGCGGCGGCGTTGTGGTGACGGCGTGCAGGTGTGGGCGGTGGCGCGTAGTGGGATGGGATGGGGTGGCCGGGGTGGCCGCCGGTGGGGGGCCGACGTCAAGCTGCTCTGCTCGGCGTGTGCGGCCCGTGGGAAGGAGAAGGAAGGAGGAGGAGGGAAAAAGAAAAGGGAAAATAAAATAAAAGAGAAGGAAAGAGAGAGAGAGGACGCCAATGAAATTCGCGGCGGCGACCGTGGGGCTGGTCGAGCACGTGCGGCGGTCGGACGGTACGCAGCGCGACACGTGGAATGAGGAAATGAAAGAGATGGGATGGTGATTGGTACTGGTGTCGGGACGGCGGATTGTCGGAAAAGATTTCGGGGAATCGGGAGCTCGGGCAGGAAAAGATTTCGAAATGATTTGAGCTCAGCGACGAAAAGATTTTGAAATGATTTTTAGCGAGTGATTTAATTGGATGAATTTTTACGGATGTTACAGCGTGGCAGTGGCGACCCGGCTATCCAATCTGCACCGCATGGCTATCCAAGACTCAAAAAATCTTCTTATGAGTACATGCAGAATTTAGGCAAAGAATGAAATTAGCAAAGAGAGTCGTAGTTAAACTAAGCCAAACTGTACCAAGTGAAGCCTGGAGGAAACTACATAGCTATGTGAACAAAATAAATTGATCCATGCAAAAGGGCCGATCGTCACGATCGTCATTATTCATGATTTATCTGAGCCAAGAATATACCAGGACCTAATAAGTTTGGACTTCACCTCAGCTAATCTTTTGCTTTACAGCATAAAACCAAAGCATTAGTAAGATAACAGAGAGTTACCATGCACTCAGTCTAAGGAAGTCTTGGAGCTATAATGCGGTTTCTTGTTCAATAACAGGAAGGACGCATCATATGCAGCAAACATACATATAAATAAAATCATTCTTTTGGAATGTGGCCAGAAACTGCAAGTGAAATCTGGCAATCCTGTATTACTGGAGCCATTCATAAAACTTATAGAAACGCAATATCCAGTAAGTAGATCCTTTTTGGATTTTTATTTTTCCAACACTATTAGGAACTCATCTTAGCTTGCACTATGGTTAAACAAGATACAAGATCTGAAAGGAAAGGATAAAAAACTGTGAACATGAGTTGAAACGTGGCACAAGTTCAATTATTCCTACAGTTTTGTTTCGTAAAGTTCTTGATGTCACGTCGGAATGGATGGTCAATAGGGAGGAATTGTCTATGTTTGTAAAATGAAGAAAACTTGCAACCCTTCATCAACCAGATGAACCTTAAAGCTGCCTTGCATACTGGGCAGGGGAACTTCCCGTGGACACACCAGCCGCAGAATATCGCACACGCTGGCAAGTCATGCAGGGAGTACATGTACCACACTCGCATTTTGAAGTTTGTCTTTGTAGCTCGGTCATATGTCCATACACGTTCCTCCCAAGCATGAAGCAAATCATCAATCAGAGGCTCCATGTACACACTCATATTATCCCCCGGGTACCCAGGAATTACTAACGACAAAAATATGTTCTGCCGTTGAAAGATGACGCGGGGGGGGGGGGGGGGGGGGCTATTGAGGGGGATAACGAACACGGGCCAACAACTATACGGGGCAGCCATCATTCCATAGGGATTGAACCCATCTGTTGCCAAAACAACACGTACATTTCGATTCTCCATAACTTTCGCTGTCTGACGCCCATCAAAATGTTTCCATGCTTCAGCATCAGATGTATGTACCATCTTCTCAGGACGGTAGCGTTTGCCGTTTTTGTGCCATGTCATCTGTTGGGCTGACGCCTAGGTATGCAAAGATTTACATATTCCCAATCGTATCTGTTGCTTATGCCGCTCACCTATGGGCTCAACGGCGTGCGCGGCGTGGCCTCCTTTTCCTCGTCCTCCTCTCTCCTCCTCATCCCAACCTAATTAACAAAATCGTGTCAATACAAAATTTCAATAGCACCATTCGAAAATCATCGATATCTTACTATTTATCATCTCAACAAAAAGTATTGAAGTACGGATTTGCCTCAGATATGTTGCCTTTCATTTGACCTTGAGCTTGGACCATAACGAACATCACATGTAGTAAAAAGAGGTTCATGATAGCCCTAGAACCATGTGACACACCCAGCCCAACCATCATATATCATCACAACCGAGAGTTGTTTGGGCATGGATGTGTCACATGGTTTCAATGACAAGCATTAGAAGCATAACAACATGACACAAATAACACATTCCTAGTAGCTCACAAGCTCAAGGTCATCATATTTTACCCAGCAAAAAACAGGGTAAAAATTGATACCATCACAGGCATTAGTACATTCAATTCTTTTTCTTGAACAAATTCATCAATTATTTGACGCTAAATAACTCGATACAAATAAAATTACAAATTACTCCAATAAATCACTAATTTCTAATACAGATAATATCAAAATTACTCCAATACATTACTAATTTGTAACTGATTTCTAATTTAGATGAAGAGAGGGGGGGGGGGGGGGTTGAGAGTGCACTCATAGATGGCGTCGAGAGGGCCAGCCGGGACGGGGCAGGGTAGCGGCACGGCCGGGATGGGGCAGGGCATCGGGGGGCCGGACGGTGCGGGGCTGCGCTGGGGTGGGGCCGCGGCAAGGGGGGGGGGCAGGGCGGCGCCGGGCCGGGGCCGCGCAGGGGAGGGGCCGCGCCGGGGGGTCCGCGCCGGGGGTGGGGGGCGGCGGCAGGGCGTTGCCACGCTGGAGGGGCTACGCCGGCGTGCCGCGGCGTCGGCGCGGGGGCGGGGGAAGCCGAGGGGCGGGGCCACATAGGAGCATCGGGGTGGGGCTGTGGCAGCGCGTCGGGGCGGACGGCGGGGCGACGGCGGTGGGAGGTCGGTGAGAGAGAGTGAGAGTGAGATAGAGTGAGAGGCGCGCGGTCTGAAAATGGCTAAGTGTAGGGCACAAGGCAAATATTTTTTTTTGTTTTGAAATGCGTCTTTGTCGTGTGCCACAGACTGGGCACACGACAAAGATTTAAATTATTTTTTTTCCAAAACTATATATTCCGACAATTGTTTGCCATGTGCCAAAAATAGGGCACACGACAAAGGATCACTTTGCCGTGTGCCATATCCATGGCACACGGCAAACCTCTTGTTTTCTATTACATGAAGTTATATGTCATATTCATTAATTCAACTATTTGGTTTTCAAAACATGTTTCACTGAATTTAATGGAATGTACATTGAAAAATATTACCAAATTGACTAAACATTTCATATGAAATGTTTCTTTCAAAAATTTCCCATTATTTTATGCATATATAGCTCAATTTCAATATTCCCACTTAAATTCTAATATTACTAAAAATTGAAAAAATGGCAGACAAATCCAAAAAATTACCATAATTGAGAATGAACTACTTTATGTGGTGTATTGCCTATAGAAAAAGTTTTGAACATAAATCATAATTTGAACATCATTACGAGTAAGACGTAAGTGCAATCTTCCAAACTCTATGGGTCTTTTCCGGAGAAACTCCAGTTTGTAAGCAGCGTTTGTGAAAAAAGTAAAAAATCCAACCAAATTTTTACCATAGACTCCATAAATGATATCATGAGATGACGACAAATTTCATAATTTTTATTTATACTCGTCAGCTTTTCTTATGTCAATGGTTGTTGTCATTACTAGAAAATGGGCCAAAGGTCCAGGCCAAAGCCTGAACCGATCCCGTGGTGGACAATTGGTACCGGGTGGTGGGACAAACCGGTTCCAATGCTGCATCATAGGCACCGAGTGGAGCCACGAACCGGTACCAAATGCACACGGAGACATAGGAACCGGTTGATGGAACAATCCGGTGCCTATTGTGCAGGAAATGGCATCGGGTCTTGCCACAACCTGGTGCCGGCAGGAGCACAGGCCTAGGGCACCGGTTGGTGCCTTGACCCGGTGCTATTGAATAAAATTTAGCACCGGGTCCTAAGTACCAACCGGTGCCTTTGGCGCACGCCTATAAATACCCCAGCCCCTCCCCCCTCCAAGCTGCCGTGAACTCACTGTTCATGGCAGCTGAGTAAGGGGAGGGGAGGCGAATTTTTGGTTTTTTTAAAAAAAGGTTAGTAATTTTTCTCCATAACATAGCAATTGGTTTTTTAGAAGCAGTGTCACTTGATTTAGTTTATACATGTGATAATTATTTTTATTTGTAGCACCTAATTGTAGTTATATGCATTATCAATTTATTTGATATGTGAATACTATCAATTTATTGTATTTATATGTTTTATCAATTTATTTGATAAGTGAATAATATCTATTTATTATAGTTGTATGCATTATCAATTATATGTTTGAATTCAAATTTTGTATGGAGATATGATTGTATTTAAAATTTGTATTTTGTAATGAATAGTTTAATTTGACACTTTAATGATGTATATAAATGATTTGTGAACCCTGATTGTTATTTAATTTATTATTTTTACATTCGAATTATGTTAGTTATAATTTTGTAGCTAAGTTTTATTAATAGCGTATTCAATGTTAGTTATAAGTTGGTAGTATGAATGAATTATTTGTACACTACAATGATATATATAAATGAATTGTGAACCCAGATGAGTCGCCAATGGATGTACATGGCCGACCGGCATTCAAAGGAGTTCATTGATGGCGTGCATGAATTCATAGAAGCGGCCAAGAAACACAAGTATGGCGGTTTCGTTTATTGTCCATGCAAATTCTGTAAGAATGAGACGGATCACTCATCATCAAGAACCATCCACAGTCACTTGTTCAATAGTGGTTTCATGCCGAACTATTATGTTTGGACCAAGCATAAAGAAAGAGGAATTATGCTGGATAATAATGAAGAAGAAGAGGACAGAATTTCTGACTTTGCAACCAATTACGGTGCCTTTTTTTATGACACTGCAATGGGTGAGCCTGAAGAAGATACTGAAAGATACATTGTAGAAGATAATCTGGGTCAGATGCTGCGTGAAGCTGAGGAAGTTTGCAAAATAGAAAAGGAATCGGGAGATCTGAAGCATATGTTGGAGGACTACAGAACATTGTTGTACCCAGATTGCAAACAAGACCAAAAAAAGTTGGGTACCACATTGGAATTGTTGCAATGGAATGCATCAAATGGTTTGTCTGACAAGGGATTCGAGGAGTTGCTGAAACTTATAAAAACTTACTCCCTGAGGGTAACACCTTGCCCGAAACAACATACGAGGCAAAAAAGGTTGTTTGTCCTTTAGGATTAGAAGCACAGAAGATACATGCTTGTCCTAATGACTGCATCCTATATCGTGGTAAATATGAAAATTTGGATTCGTGCCCTGTATGCAACGCATGTCGGTATAAGATCCCTCGAGATGATCCAGACGACGTTGAGGGGATACATATCAAGAAGAGGGTGCCCGCCAAGGTGATGTGGTATTTCCCTCTAATACCACGTCTGAAACATTTGTTCATGAACAAAACAAATGCTAAATTGATGCGATGACACAAAGAAGAACGTAAGCAAGACAATATGTTGAGACACCCCGCTGATAGGTCGCAGTGGAGAAAGGTGGACAGAACATTCCCAACATTTGCAAATGATGCGAGGAATATAAGATTTGGGTTAAGTACGGATGGCATGAATCCTTTTGGTGAGCAGAGCAGTGGCCATAGTACCAGGCATGTGACACTCTGTGTATACAATCTTCCTCCTTGGTTATGTATGAAGCGGAAGTTCATTATGATGCTGGTGCTTATCCCCGGCCTGAAGCAACCTGGTAACGATATTGATGTGTATCTGAAACCACTGATTGATGATCTTCTATTGTTGTGGAAAGAGGAGGGTGTTCGTATGTGGGATGCGCACGCAGAGGAACATTTTAACCTACGTGCATTGCTTTTCGTAACAACCTACGATTGGCCCGCACTAAGCAACCTGTCCGGACAGTCCAATAAGGGTTATAGGGCATGTACCCATTGTTTAAAAGAAACCGACAGCACGTATCTGAAGCACTATAGGAAGATAGTGTATATAGGTCATCGTCGATTTCTTCCGATCAAGCACCCATTAAGGAGGAGGCATGGTCACTACGGTGGAAAGGCAGATAATCGTATGAAACCTAGGCACCGTTATGGGAAAATGGTGTTTGAAATGGTCAAATATATAAAAGTAGTATTGAAAAGGACCTGGCAGCAGATCAGTGCAGAGTGATGACGGACGCGCACCTATGTGGAAGAAGAAGAATATTTTTTGGGATTTACCTTATTGGGAAGTCTTAGAGGTCCGCCATGCAATTGATGTGATGCACCTAACAAAGAATCTTTGTGTGAACCTTCTAGGCTTCCTTGGTGTCTACAGTAAGCCAAAGGATACACTGGAAGCACGGCAAGATCTTCAATGTATGAAACAACGGGCCGCCTTACATCCAGAAAAAAGGGATAAAGGACATCATTACCTAGGTCCTGCATGCTACACTATTAGTAAGGAAGAGAAGCAAAGTATGTTCGATTGTTTGAGCAGTATCAAGGTTCCATCAGGCTACTCTTCGAACATAAAGAGACTACTAAACCTGAAAGAGAAGAAATTCGCACACGTAAAGTCCTATGGCTGTCACGTATTCTACTAGCTAATGTTCGAGCAACAATCATAAAGCTATGTGCATTTCTCAATGCAATTTCTCAGAAGGTAATCGATCCATTGAGTCTAATCAGGCTACAAGAGGATGTTGTTCAAAGTTTAATTAGTCTTGAGATGATATTTCCTCCATCATTCTTCAATATTATGACACATCTTCTAGTTCACCTAGTCAAAGAGATTGGTATTCTCGGTCCTGTTTTCCTTCATAATATGTTCCCTTTTGAACGATACTTTGTAGTCCTAAAGAAATACATTCGTAATCGGGCTCGTCTGGAAGGAAGCATTGCGAAGGGTTATGTCATAGAGGAGGTCATTGAGTTTTGTGTCGACTATGTGGATGAACTCTGCCCAATTGGGGTTCCAGTATCACAGCATGAGGGGCGGCTGATTGGAAAGGGCACACTTGGAAGAAAATCAGTAAATGCCACCGATCATGCCATGTTGAGCAAAGCACATCTCACAGTTCTGCAACAATCAGCCTTGGTGGCTCCGTACATGAAGGAGCACATGCAAATGGTCCGAAGCAGGTACCCTTTGACGTCTGAGACATGGATTACAAACCATCATAACGATACGTTTGCCACCTGGTTGCAGAAGGAAGTCATGGGCAACGATGAAATTCGTAAGCAGCTAGCTTGGCTGGCCAGGGGTCCGGCAAATTCAATCTTGATGTACCAAGGATATGAAATTAATGGATACACATTTTACACAAGAGCTCAGGATAACAAGAGCACCAATCAAAATAGTGGTGTCCGTATAGATGCCACAGACTCTAGTGACCAAACAAACTCATATTTTGGTTACATTGAGGAGATCTGGGAACTCCATTATGGGCCGCTAAAGATCCCTCTATTTCGTTGCCAATGGGTTAAGCAGACAGGAAAAGGTGTCGATATCGACGAGTACAGAATGACAATAGTAGACCTCAAAGAGCTTGGCTATCGAGACGAACCATTCGTCCTAGCTAAGGACGTCACTCAAGTTTTCTATGTACAGGACATGTCTTGCAAACCCAAAAAGGACAAGTCTAGAAATAAATCAAGTTTTCTAGGTGCCGGAGATGAGCCAAAGCGCCACATAGTTCTGGCAGGCAAAAAAAATTGTGAGAGTCGACGATGTCACTAATGAAGAAGAATACAACAAGGTTGAAGATATGACTCCGTTTGCAGTGGAGGGTTGACACAAATATTCTTTTAACACAAGAGGAGGCTCCCTACGCACGCCATGATCACAATGAAGGGACGATTGTAAAACGAACCATCGTTAATATTCCATTAGTTGAATGATTATCTCTTGGAATATTTTTCGTCAACATTAATTATTTTTACTCATCAAGGCAATTATCTGATTATTATGGCATCAACATTTACTATTTCTAATATTCTGAAACCATATTTGATTTTTTATGCAATAAAAATTTACTAGAAAAGAAAAAACAAACGAATTATTATCACTATTAACATAGATTTTCCTACTTACATATAAATAACATAAAATAGTCCCACACTCTTAACACTCACACAAACACACTCTCTTACTCTCACTCACTCACATGCACATACCAATTAAAGATAAATTGATTTATTAGGCACAAGAATTTTTTCGAATATTTTCAAGCAATATTTGAGTTATTAGGCAATTATCAGATTTATTAGGCAATTAACAGAATTATTGGGCAATTAATAGATTTATTAAAGAACCAAAAAAGAAAAAGAAAAAAGAAAACCAAAATTCCTTTTGGTACCGGGTGTGGAAAGATCACCCGGTACCACAGGAACGGTACCAAAGGCTCCTTTTCGGGAAAAAAAAATTGTGGTGCGCGGGATTCGAACCCTGGCCGCGGCGCACAAATTAACTTGCATTACCATTGAGCTATTGCCACATTTCAAATGTCTGGTGACTAAAAATCTAGAAAAGAAAACGCCTCGAACCTTAGGCACTATTGACGCTTCTTAAAGCGTCAATTTACGTACCGCAACCGCACGGATCGTGTAGCTTTTCTCTTAGAGTATTCCCCCAAGGTTTATCAATCCACGGAACAAGTGTATTACTATGATTAACTAAGCACTAATGATGTTGGTAAAAGATCTATATTGAGTGTTTGGGTGTGAAATAGATCTAATCTAACCAATCTAATCTAATCTAGACTAGTGAGCAATGATAGGTGTGTGCACAAGATATGAAGAGCATTTGTCCATAGGGTCTAGGATCACTAGAGATGTAATCGCCAAGCAACGAAGAACGGATCTAATCTACCAAAGGTGTGTTCCAAGATCAAAACATTTCCATCCCGCATACTGTCACTACACGAGGATAATCGGTAACGAATCAACAAGAACACGATAGTTGATGTAATCTAAGTAAACCATGCAAGAGCAAAGCAAACCCAAAGCCAAGTCGCGAACTATTAGGCATCAAAGCATCATCAACAAGAATCGTGATAGATCAATCTCATAAAGGATTCGGCAATTACAACTCAAGATCTCCTTACAACCCCATGAACAAACGAGGACTTTACCCCATGAAGCTAAGCGAAGCGTAGTCGATCATGGTGACGAAATCTCCGGCAAGGGATGGATCCCTTGCTGTCCTCCAACTTGCAGCGGCGCCGAGGGACGATGAGGCCTCCGGTATCGCCTTTCTCTTGTGTCTAACTCGAATGTATCTCTGGATGCTCTTCTCTAGATCCTCGATCTTTTCTGCTGCCCTTCTGCGATCCTCCTCTTTGACGGCGGCTTCGGGGTATTTATAGGCAGATATGGTTGGTGGTTTTGGTAAAACATAGATTAGGGTTGACGCATACTTCGTGCTGAAGAAAACTGAGACCGATTGGGCTCCGAAATAGGCTAGGCCGGCCGGCCTGGGCCCTTTCTGGCCCCTTTCGGTCCCATCTTTCGTGTGTGGCATCTTCTTCTTATTCCTCATCTTAGCTCAGTTGTAACCATGCGTCAAAATATCTCCGAAAATGTCCAATTTCCTATCAAAATGCAACATGCTCCAAAATCCAGGACAAAATCGAAAACGGTCAAGTTCGGGTGCCAAGTGGCGGGTTAGTACATGAATCATCCCGAAAAATTTACCAAAACAACTCCTAATCATATAGTAAAATGGGTACTTAAGGAGCACCAACATTCCCCCCATGCTTAGCTTTTGCTCGTCCTCGAGCAAATCAAATCATCAAATCCTTCCATGGGTTGCTCAAGAGTTCTCGAACAGCAAAATTCACTTATGCAAACAAGTCTAACAATATTTCTTCAAACAAAGGTCAGAGGAGCAGCGAGGATAATCATATCATGGGCGTTTAAAAACTCATCCAATATTACTCCACGACTCTTACCTTTAGGCGGCAACTCGAATATCGACAACACTTGCTTTTCTTGCCATCGTTGGAGGTTTTTCTCTCTTTTTTTATTAAGAAACAAAATACCCTGCAACAAAGGTTAGACCAAAAATTCCCGCACAATTTATCAAGTATTTATTATTTAATTTTGTAATTCTTGATTACATGTATTGCATGTGTAATTTAGATTGATTTAAATTAATTCTCGAGCTCGAACACTCGCGCTATCACGCACACACTTCCTCTGTAACTCACTCACACATACCCGCTCTGTCTCCTTGTAACACACACACTCGCTCTCTAGCTCACTCACACATTCACTGTTTCGTTATAACACACACACACACACACACACACACACACACACACACACACACACTCACTCACTCACACACATAGTCACAGAATTTGGGGTCTAGGCCTCAATCCGTGACTCCAGAACGTCGTCCCGAATCGAGGGTCGGGGATTCTAGGGATCAACGTCCCGATTCAGGACGAGTCGCCGTCCCTCGACCCTCGACCCGGTTCCTCGACCCTGTTCGTACCACAATTCTATAAAGTATCGATCCTCGACCCTCGACCCCGTTCCTCGACCCTGGAACTTTGTGACTATGCTCTCTCTCTCTCACACACACAGTCTCTCTAACACACATACACACACACTCTCTCTCTCTCCCTCTTTCTAACACACACTCTCTCTCCCTCTAACACACACACACACACACTCTCTCTCTCTAACACATACACACAGACACACACACACTCTCTAACACACACACACACACACACACTCTCTCTCTCTAACACAGACACACACTATAACACACACACACACACACACACACACACACACACTCTAACACACTCTAACAAACACTCTAACACATTTTTACGGTTTCAGTTAAGGATGGACCACCCCTTCGGTGATGAGGATACCACCGCAAAATACATGTTGGACGCAATAAACGAAGATACGAGGGCTAACACCGCTGAGCAAATCGGTGAAGAAGAGGCTAGGACAGCTGATTCATTCGTGAATATGTCTGGAGATGGCGGTGAAGAAGAAGGTGATGACTTTGTCCTGCCGGACGCCGCTCAGCAGCACGTTCCAGTACGTATCTCAATTATGCATGGTGACTTAGCTAGATTAGTTTTGCGATTAACATATCTTTTTTGTAATTTAGTCAATCTCTGCATCAAATACGAGCCAGTCAAAAGGGAGACGCCGGCCAACCAAGAAAATGGAGGGAAGACAAATCATCACAGAAGTGGACGCAGAGGGCTGTCCAAGTGCTCCAGAGGCTGCTAGTACGAAATTTGTCAACCAATGTGGGGTTATTGTTCGGGCAAGAATTCCGATCACCACAAGAATCTAGAAATCGAGCAAACCAAAAGAACAGCAACACGTCGTGCCTCCACATCAGAAGGAAATGCTATGGACAGAACTCAAGGATATGTTCACTCTTCCTGAAGGAGTCGATGAAGAACTTGTGAAGAAATGTGCCTTGAAAAGATGGCCCTTGCATTTGCAACTTTCAAGAAGAAGCTGTTCACCAATTACATCAAGTAGGGTAAGGAGCCAAACTGGGATGATCTTCCTCAGGTTAAACCTTACTAGGAGGAGTTCAAACAGTACAAACTATCTGAGGAAGCCCAAGCAAAATCTGAACAAGGCAAGAAGAATGCATCAAAGAAGATATACAGCCACCACCTTGGGGTGGCAAGGTATAAGAAGGCAGTTATAAAATGGCAGAAGATGGAGCAGGACCTTTTGGATAGAGGCATCAGGCCGGCGACTTGGGAATGGCTGGAAAGATCCAAGTGGTGGTTATTTGCTAACGGTGTGACACTAAACCAATTGGATGGAACTTTGGTCGTGCCAGAGGAAATACAAGAAGTGTCCTGCGATCTAGTCACATCAATAGTTGAGGCCAAACAAGGAATGTTCCAGCCTCTGTTAGGTATTTTAGCATTACGAATAAATCCGCAAGCGCACGGATACCGTTGTAGCTTTTACCTCAGAGTATTCCAAGGGTTATCGAATCCACAGGGAACGTGTGTGCACTATCTTCTATTCTAATCGGTCCAAGGACATACCAAGATAGGTAGAAGGGAAGAGAGGATTCCTAAGATCACGCTACTGCTGAGTTAAAGGTCAATCTCTCGGGCACAATACTCGCTTCAGGCACCGGTTTACAACTGATCTAACAGTCGACTCCGGCCAACAACTCTATGCTATATCCGAACGTGGAGGATTACGAAGGACCAATAGGGTTGTCACCACCTACGGCCTACCTCTACTAAACCGTGGGATATAAGGCAAACGAAGGATAACTCCTAGCCTAGACACCACATCTACGCTATTGATTACTACTGCAGTCTAACTACGTATGAGCTCCCGTAGTAAATTACAGCACTCTGTATGAATACAGAGCGACGAACCCGCGAGTAAGAGAACTGATCTCACTCAACTACAAGCACTACTAGCATCTACTATACCAAGTAAAATACTAGAGATAGAAACCACGAATACTTACTAAATTCAAAGAATGTAGCAGCATCCGTAGAGGTACAAGCTGGAGAAGAGTACCGACACCCCGGCACTTCTCCCGAACTACTCTCTCACTCTCATAGAGGTATAAAAATGGAGAAGAGCGCCAAAGACCAGCACCCCTCCTGAGTACCTCTACTCTCTCCCCACTCTAAGACAACTCTAAACCAAGAGAAGGCTTGAGAGAGCACTTGGATGGATGTGAACTCCAACTTGGTGGTGTGTCTTCATTTGGAACCCCTCCCTTCATATATATAGGAGGGAGCCACGGGTAGCACAGCATCCTTCAGCAGCTAATCCTCCAAGAACCGACCTAGGGGACCTATGAGGAGGCAACACGCGGCTTGGATGAGGCAGTGGGGCCCACGGGCCAGGTCGGCCGGCCTGTAGGTCGGTCGGCCTGCCCGAGGCTCCAACCGCCCCCAACTTCGTCCAGCAGGCTGTCCTGGGCCTCCTTGTCCTAACCCCATGGGTCTTGGCCTGTCCTAAGCTGGTTTGCTTGGGTGCATGGGCTTGTTTTGATCCAATTGAGCCTGACTCGTGTTCTCTGATTGGTTGCCCATTTTGCCTTCATCTGTGGAGTGTGTTTCCCTGCTCAGGAAGTGTGTTTTCTCCCTTAATTCACCTGCATACAAATATTTACCAACACTCGTGGAAATGGTCAGTAATAAACCCCTACCATTATGTTGATGCTCACATTTTATGTATTTATGCAGGAGTTGACGGCCTAGATTTGATACTTAAGAGCCGTCAACAACTCCCCCACACTTAGCCTTTGCTCGACCTCGAGTAAAGTAGAAAGGACTAAAGTGGAACATGACTTCCAAAGGTATGGAGCGAGCATAAGAGATATTCCAAACCATACCTTGCACTTGTGAACTTTGAAGTGTCTATCATGCCATCTTGGGTAGTTGAGGAATGGAATGGTCGTGAATCAAATCACTTCTACTCCTCATGTCAAGTAGCTTGGGGGTTTTTCAATAAGTTTTCAAAACAAACCTTGCTTAGCTCCTCATTTGATTCTCTCAGATCGCTCAATGTGTATATGTCCTTACCAAGGCATTTGACTTGCCTTTTCTTCATCCTACTTCTAGTGATGGCTATATGTGGAGCTCAAGGTAGGGCGTGAAGTATAAGGCATACTTGTATCACATATATTGCAAAGTCAAAAACCGGATCCAAAGAGAAAAACAAGTCATACAATCAGATCAAGATGTGCACGTGCATGGATTGTGATGGATGGAATGGAAACTCCTTTTGTATGATCTCTCTCCCTATATAAATTCTTTTGAGAGCATGGCTATCTCTTTTTTTTCATGGACCTTCATGTGCCCACATTTTTTTTGTTTCTATTTTTTCTCAATACTTGGACCTTCATGTGTCCATATTTTTTTTCTCGATAGCCCATGCCTCTTTTTTTAAAACAAAAATTGGAGAGAGAGAGAGACCAACACATATAGTGGAGCATTTATTTTGTGGAATGAGTGGACAGTACAATGCTAACTTCTCAAAGAAGCATAACAAGAGGGTATATGGTGTGCACGTGAATCTTTATCATGAAAGCATGAAAAGAATTCTCTCAAGGGTCACAAGAATTTGACAAAGCACAATGCGAAAAACAAGCAGCATATGTGTATATGATTTTCAAGAAGTATCATCATGTGGCTTTGGTAGGACTTTTGGCATATCAAAGAGGAGCTTTGCAAAGGGTTTTCCTAAAGATCAAGTGAAGATCATATTATTCAAACCATATCTCAAACATCAACTACTTAGATGAGTATGTTTTCCTAAAGATTTTTGTTCACAAGCATCAAGGTGATGAGCATGGAATAAAACATATGCAAGTCAACCATAGGAAACATGTCGAGTAAGTGGAACACATTTATTCATTTTGAGTTTGATTTTAATGATTTAGAATTAAGGTTTATTCAAACTCATGAATCAAATAGAGTTGAGAGGTAGAATGTGCACAAACCATCGCTCTTGAAGAGGATGGGGATCAAGGCAGTGGTTACTCAGCTAAACCAGAGGTGGCTGGCTAAATTTGGTGTCATTGCCTTGTCCCTTGTCATGTTGGTGCAGATGATGTTGTGCGATACATATGTGGAGATCTCGAATATGTATGACAATGATGATCTTGAGGGATCTCCCCCACACTTGTACTTATACCTGGTGCTGAATTCAAAACAAAAGATGGAAACAAAATAATGGCTCTGCTGGTTTTAAGAACCAGGGAGCTCCTAAAATTTATTTGAACTAAAATTTAATCTCACCAAGATACTTACTCAAGCAAGGCTGAACTAAGATTGCATCAACATGAGTATGTTGTGCAACATTAATCCAAAACCTTGTCTTACCTTTCCATTTGAATTCAGCTCAATGACTCTCCCGATCGTATTTGAAGATTTCTGCAGGGGTTAGTCCACAAATGCAACCAATATCTATACAAGTATTAACTCTAGAACATCAATCAAACTTGACACAAAGTCACTGACAAGGACATTTTAACCTAAGCACCATGCTTAATTTAAAATGCCTATGAATGTATGCTGCAGGCACACATTCAAACTAGAGCATACAAGAACAGACAAAGAAAACATGAAGCATGATTGAGCTTTATTCAAACAGAGATAAGCATGAGCACGTACCTGGTGATCCTCGGGGGACCACCTGGCAGGGCTTTGTTTAATGTCAAAAGCAGGACATTGAGAGCACTTACCATGGTGTCTTGTTGATGAAGACTCAATGTTGTCACCATGGCAATTCCTCTCATTTTTTTCTTCTTTTTTTTCTTATAAAGAGCAAGATGCAGGAACTAACACCAATTCGAAGACAAGATATGGATTGAGAAAGAACTTACTTCGGGGTACTCACATACCTCCCCCACACTTGGAGTTTGTAAAACTTCAAGTGTATGGAGTTCAAGTTTCCTTCTGTAGTTGATCCTTCATCAGGTGTCGAGGGGTTGTAGTTGGTGTAGCTCTCATGTTCGTAGGCGTTGCTTGTATGTCATTCTTCTTGATCTTCCCCTAGAAAGGTTAGCGACCAAAAATACCCGAAGGAAAAACACATCCTCGAACATGCTTTTGCTTTTATTGAAGGCGAATAAATAGATGATAATCCGGGCTATCTCCCGGCAGTGCTTTGTTTTTGGTCATAAGCTCGACTATGGGAACATCCTCTTGCAGATATTGTTGATGATGTGTTCCCCTTTTCATCACCAATTGTTGATGTATCGAGAAGTTTTCGCTGCAAGGTTAGTGTCGCCGTGCATCCACGAAATCTGCAATGTTTACGATAAACATATGCATCTACAACTGGCCTTCTAAAGGTTTTGCATGAGAGGACCTTAAGGTAGTTGTAGTCCTCGTGTATGCTCGGGGCACAAAGCGTGCTTGACTCTGGAGAGGCGGTGAATGAGCATTGTTCTTGTGTTATTACAAGAATGAAGCTCCCATGCTCATCAACGGAATCCTTTCCTTCAGACTCCAGAATCATTGCCTCACAAAATTCCATGGCCCATCGATTCTCCATCTCAAGAGATGCATCGTTTAAGATCATATTTGTATCTTGATCAAGGTCGAGAACAATATATTCTATGCCAGAGGAAAGAGGCTCAAACTCATTCAAGGGGGATGATGATCGTTCATCTTCACAAAAGTGAAGGATTTCATTCGAGTCATACTCTTCAGAGATGGCAGTTCCTACCATCTCAAAGAGAACGGGTTCGGATGATATAAACGGAGATTCATGCACCATCTCCTTGAGCAAGCTGGGCTTGGGAAGTTGCTTCGCCATAGGATTTTCTAGGCAAGACGTAGCAGTGGCAGAAGCGGTTTTCCTAAGCATTTCATCTAGACTCCCTTGAGATACAAGAAATTTTTCAAATGGGGAGCCTAAGAAAAGATCAAAATCGAGGATATCAAAGATATGGAAATCTAAGTGACCTCGATTTTGTATGATTGGCACGGCACTTGCAACCCCCCCGACATTCAAGGATGTTTCCCGAGGGACAACTTTTTAAAAGTGTGTCGGATGGTCTTAGCATAACATTGCCCAAAAGATTGTACGCTAAGTGCCATGGCACTACATTAACCTCCATGATGGGGTTAATGTGGGCTTCTATGGTAGTTCCCCTTATAGAGCAGGGAGTGATCATGGAGAGAGAGCTAATCCAAATTGCTTCAGAAAAGTGTTTCTCTCCATCGGACCACTCACTCTCCATGGCTACCTTGAGGGGTGCTTCATTACGAGGATCAGGAGGAGTAGGGGGTACTGTATGCCTAAGGGAAGGTTCTGTCAAGGGATCTCCGAATTGGTCGGCATGGACAGAAGAAGATTCCTTCCCAAATTGGGCATCTATGAGATTCGAAGTGTTTCTATGGTTTCCCAATGATTCATCCTCGAATCTCATAGAGAACTTCTGGGGGGGGGATTTCTTCTCCCTCTGATGTTCCTGGTTCGGGTGAGGACTCTATGGCTGAATCTAGAGATATTGAAGATGAAGGATTGGGTTCAGCTGCTAGACAATCCTCTTGGGTCAACTCACACTCCTCTTGGAGGGTATCAGACTCGGCTGACAAGGAGGTATCCTCGGCAATATAATCAAGGATTTTATTAGCCTCAGCCGGAAACTGCTGGAGGGGTACTCCTCCAGTGATGGAGTTGAGATAATCGGTGGAATCCTTGTCTTGACCCTTCTTAAATTTCCAAAGAACTAAAGGATTGAGTGTCGACATGGTAGGGTCAGACTTCACTAGGAGCGAAAATCTAGCCCAGGCTTCGCCTAAAGTTTCCTTCTCATTCTACTGGAAGAACATGATAGAGAATGTCTTCTTCAGGGAGTCCCAGCTGCCCTTTCCGGTATATGTATATGACGTGTACCATTGCTCTGCCCTCCCTTTAAGAGAGAAGGGAAACAACATCCACCGGAGGATATCTTGTTTCATGCTTGCAGAGGCAAAGCGTGAACAAAGCTGCTCGAACTCTCACAGATGGTGATCTGGGTTCTCGCTACTTAACCCAGAGAAGGAAAGCTCCCGAACCATATCGATAAGGTCAGGACAAGGTTCATAGCCGGATATGGAAGAGGATGGTGGCTCATTGAACTCACCCCTTGAGGCAGAGAGGCTATGAAAGGATGGCTTCTCCATGGGTAGCGGGGGTAAAGATAGCAGGAAGAAAACTAAAGATGATACGGAATAAATCCCGTAGGGCAGAGAAGCTTTTAAAGGATAGCTCCTCTATGGGTTGTAGGGGTCAAGGTGGAAGAAAAGAAAAGTAAAGGATACGAGGACGACTAAGTTCGAAGAAAGATACAGCAACCGTTCCCCGGCAACGGCGCCAGAAAGCTTGTTGGGTATTTTAGCATTACGAATAAATCCGCAAGCGCACGGATACCGTTGTAGCTTTCACCTCAGAGTATTCCAAGGGTTATCGAATCCACAGGGAACGTGTGTGCACTCTCTTCTATTCTAATCGGTCCAAGGACATACCAAGATAGGTAGAAGGGAAGAGAGGATTCCTAAGATCACGCTACTGCTGAGTTAAAGGTCAATCTCTCGGGCACAATACTCGCTTCGGGCATCGGCTTACAACTGTTCTGCCAGTCGACTCCGGCCAACAGCTCTACGCTATATCCGAACGTGGAGGATTACAAAGGACCAATAGGGTTGTCACCACCTACGGCCTACCTCTACTAAACTGTGGGATATAAGGCAAACAAAGGATAACCCCTAGCATAGACACCACATCTACGCTATTGATTACTACTGCAGTCTAACTACGTATGAGCTCACGTAGTAAACTACAGCACTCTGTATGAATACAGAGCGACGAACCCGCGAGTAAGAGAACTGATCTCACTCAACTACAAGCACTACTAGCATCTACTATACCAAGTAAAATACTAGAGATAGGAACCACAAATACTTACTAAATTCGAATATGTAGCAGCATCCGTAGAGGTTCAAGCTGGAGAAGAGTACCGACACCCCGGCACTTCTCCCGAACTACTCCCTCACTCTCATAGAGGTACAAAAATGGAGAAGAGCGCTGAAGACCAGCGCCCCTCCTGAGTACCTCTACCCTCTCCCTACTCTAAGGCAACTCTAAACCAAGAGAAGGCTTGAGAGAGCATTTGGATGGATGTGAACTCCAAATTGGTGGTGTGTCTTCATTTGGAACCCCTCCCTTCATATATATAGGAGGGAGCCATGTGTAGCACGGCGTCCTTCAGTAGCTAATCCTCCAAGAACCGACCTAGGGGACCTATGAGGAGGCGACACGTGGCTTGGATGAGGCGGTGGGGCCCACGGGCCAGGTCGGCCGACCTGTAGGTCGGTCGGCCTACCCGAGGCTCCAACTGCCCCCATCTTCGTCCAGCAGGCTGTCCTGGGCCTCCTTGTCCTAACCCCATGGGTCTTGGCCTGTCCTAAGCTGGTTTGCTTGGGTGCATGGGCTTGTTTTGATCCAATTGAGCCTGACTCGTGTTCTGTGATTGGTTTCGCATTTTGCCTTCATCTGTGGAGTGTGTTTCCCTGCTCATGAAGTGTGTTTTCTCCCTTAATTCACCTGCATATAAATATTTACCAACACTCATGGAAATGGTCAGTAATAAACCCCTACCACTATGTTGATGCTCACATTTTATGTATTTATGCAGGAGTTGACGGCCTAGATTTGATACTTAAGAGCCGTCAACAGCCTCAAAGGGAAAATGATGAACTGACCAGGGCGTTAAAGAATCCGGAACACCCTGGACGAGCCTATGGCATCGATGTGGTCCTATGGAAAGTTGCTTGGGCCAGAGATAACTCTTACAAGACTCATCGAAAAAGCAAGGCAGAATAGGAAGAGAAATTACGTGCCATACAAGAAGAGATGAATAGGAAGGTTGCGTCCTTGGATTCTCAGATGGACGCAAGGGTCAATGAGGCAGTACAACTAGCTCTAAGCCAATAAAGGGGCATTGCTGGGTCGCACCCGGATGTTGTGATAAGCCTGGCCTCTCAGCGACGTAGCAGCTGTGCATCCACGGCGGCGCCTGACGCACCAGCAGAGCATCCAAGATTGAGGCACCGGAGGTGGGGCACCAGAGATACCCAGTCGATGATATCAACATTCCGACTGCATGCGAGCTACATGTGTGAGCAAAGAATATATCAGTTCATGTAGCATACGGGTCTGCCCTGCCACTGAATCCTTGGAGTACAATTCATGGAATGCCGATACTTCCTAGCCACGCCTCCGTCACAGTTGAGCAGATTGTTGGAAACAATAAGAATCTTGAGCTCGATTTCGTTGGAGGGGATGGAGAGAAGACATTGGGAGACGAACTCCACGGGATCGTTCTCTGGCGCAAGGCTGACATCAAACTTATTGCAAGCACAACGGCTCCCGTGGATGCCGATCGTCCATCTCCGCGACCTCCCTCACCACCGTCCCCACAACCTCCTTCACCACTGTCTCGGCCCGGGAAAAGGGCCATGAGTACTCCAACTCCTCCAGCACCGGAAAAAGGAAAAAAAAAAGACATCATCCCTCCCAGCGGCTGGACCAACAAAGAAGAAGCAGAAAATGGTCGAAAGAAAATTAACCTACGAGAAAACAGCCGAGGAGTTGGAAGAGGATATTGCTCGCTCTATAAAAGAACAGTTGAAGCCTAAAGTCCCCAAGAAGAGGAAACCAATACCTCTAGATGTAGCAAAAAAGGTTATCGAAAAACTGGATAACCCACTGAAACTAAAAAAATTACCCTCGGACTATGATCGGACTCTGTTAAAGGCCCACCAGCAGAGAAATAAGAAATGTGGCAAGACTATTCCTCAGCTAGGCACACAATGAAAGGAAGTCAAGCCCCTCAAGGTGACGAGGATGCCAAACCTATACGAGGCGGAATTTCTGGCCGAAACAGGGTTAATGCTAGAGCAGGCAACGGGGGCAGTGGAGGATATCTCAATCGCTCCCATTGTTAATGTTCCATACAAGCATGGATAACCTTTTGTCACTGAGGAAGAGGAGATGAGTCTGGACACGCAGATGTTCAATTTGCATAAATGGTACCCGCGAATGTCGAATAATGAAATGAAAATGTTTGGAGTCAAGTATCGCGAACATGATTTCTTCCGTGGGGAGGACGACTTCTGGGTGTACTTCGAGGATCTACATCACATATACCGTCGACAAGCCCTGGACGTCTCTACCATCACCATTTGAGTTCTGTAAGTATCACTTATCTCTAGATTAATACCTTTTTTAACAAGCAACGTAAGTATCTGAGTGTAATATATAATTTCTATTTTATCGTTTAGTATGGAGCTTCAAAGATGTAGAAATAAAGGATGGCACCATCAGATCGGCTTCATGAGTCTGTTGCTAGTCAACCAAAAAAATCTTAATGAAAATTACAGGGAGACGTGTCAAAACATGTACGATTCCCTAACTAGGCAACATTACAAATCATATATAATGATACCCTACAACTATGGGTAAGTCTTGGTCGACTCTTACCTCTTTTATATTCCTAAATAAATGATAAGTCTAATGCATGTATATATGCTATCTATATCTGCAGTTATTATTGGGTTTTGCTAATACTTGCCATAGAGAGCGGCAATCTTATAGTGTTCGACTCTATGAAAAAACCAAAGTCCGCAATCCAATATTTCATAGACCCATTGAACAAGTAAGTTCAATTTGCACAATCAAATCCTTTTTAAGTTTATAACAATTGTTCAATGTCAAACTTAACTTTGAGAGCTCAGTGTGGAAAAAAAATTGTGAAAAAGAACAAAGGAGCCGGTCAATGGAGGGAGGAACTGAATGTTAGAATGGATTTTCAGATATGTTGATTCACGAACCTTTTTCTAATTAAGTAATCCCAATTGTTCTGCATAGGCATACAAATATTAAATAATTAATTTATTTCTCTATGCGGGGCAAAAAATAAGGAACTGATTGGTGTGGGTACTACGTATGCGAGTTCATGCACCTTCTAACTCTATGCGGGAAGTCTACTACGGAGGACCTAAGAGTACGTACAAACTATTCACAAGTACATTTACCTAATTATACTAACGCGATGAAATTAATATATCGGTCCTTTGTTTTCAAAATGACAGATGAATCAAATCGTTGACGAAGTTTACTCTACCGATCGGATTAACGCTGTGTGCGAGCAGCTCGCCGGATTCATTTTGAAGCAGATACTGGATCCTAGAGGCGAGTTCTACCACAACGGTCACATCCATAGAGGATTTGCATCGACGTCCTGACAGTCACAATAGTTGGACTACAAACATGACTTGTACATTTCTAAATATTGCTAAATGTGATGTCCAGTTGTGTGTATATTTGTAAATATATTAGTATAGCCAATTAACTTAATTATATACTTGCGTTTGACTTTTAGTTAGTTTCAAATACTCTATGAACTCGAACACGACCAATGAACCTATAGTACCGGTAACAAACACTAATTATAAACGTCCAATTAGTCCAGTGGATTACGCTTAGCAATTCTAAAAGAATAAACAGTAATGAACAAAACAAATAAAATTGGAATGGGTTAAATTAGAGATAACACATTGGTACCGGTTGGAAAGACCAACTGGTACCATAGAGGCTGCCAGCTTGCGTCAGCGTGGCAGCCTCTGTGGTACCAGCTGGTCTTTTCAACCGGTACCAATGATCGCCTAAGGCACCGGGTGAAAAACCCGGTGTCTTAGACCGATGCAATTGGTCTCGGTTTGGGGGAACCGGTTGGAAAACCGGTCCCTAAGGCTATTTCCAACCAGTTCCCATAGCCCGTTTTCTAGTAGTGTGTATCTGCGTTAACTTGTTATCTGGTGCTATGTTGGCCCGGGCTCTACAAAAATTCTGGGTCCGCCACTGCCTGAACTCACTAAAACCGGTTATATTTCTTCATGGGCTGGTGTTTACCTATTTTTCAACTGGCATGGCAACGGGTGCCTACATTTCAGGATTTTTTTTAAAGAAATCCTATATCGCTTCTCTCTCCCAGGCTCCCATCCCAGGTTCTACAAAATAGTGGCCACCCCCACCTTCCCACGCTATTACGTGTTGGCGGTCTCTGCCTCACCCCACGCTTGCGGATATAGGTCATGCCTCAAGCTGCTAGTAGCCTCGATCGCTTCGATTTGTGCCGCTTTCGCTCATGGTGGCTTGGCGGCCACGACCCTATCTCCGTGCTGCTTACGTCAGGCTGTGAGGAACCAGCTCAAGTTGATCCCGCTTAATCGAGTTATCGTCCATTAATCAACTCGATTAGAGAGAACCAACCCCGATAGTCTTTGGAATATGTCATGAGCACCGCCCAGAATTTAAACACACTCCACTAGCACAACAGTAATACCATCACATTAGTACATCCACACACAAGTGTATATTACGAAAGAGGTTCAAGGTAGATTACATAAGTTTTTCAAAGTTTGGAGCGGAAAAGTCTACGACATAAGCACTCCATGCATATGCAAAATAGAATGTAACACTATATGCCGATAGTGCCCTTCTCGTAGCCACCGGCCATCTACTCCTCACCTGCACCTCCGGCTGCGTATCGCCTACAACAACTTTAACGATAGCACCATGAATACAAAGGGTACTCGCAGGACTTATCCGATATGGGTATATACTTGCCCGACCTCAAGGAGATTCATTTGGTTAGTAGCAAGGATAGGTCATGGGACTTAGTTTTGCATAAGAGCATCTACTTCGATCAAGTTGTAAGAAGCAAAAGACATAACATCTATAATCTCTAAGCATACATCAATGAAATTGCATAAGTAAAGTGATCATATATCATAAGCTCAATCTTCCATGAACTTCATCGGTAACACTACGTTAAATTCAAAGTACAAGAGCGTGCTCAATGTCCGAGAGCGCGGCTATTGCAATAGATCGAAAACCCTGCAGGGGTGTACAACTTTACCCACACAAGGACAAGACCAACGACCATACCCATGGCCAAGGATAAGTGTTGATTCATGCCTCAACCTTTCACACAAACACAACCGACTATGAGCGAACAGTCGGGAAGGACAAGTGCACCGGAACCGCCGATCACACTCCATCACGACCCGCCCCGAATCCGATCAAAGCAAGGTGTGACTCATACTAGTTGGCTTACTGTCCCATTATTTAGCATGTGGTTCGTACGGAAAAGTGCTCAAGTATCAAAGTGATTACGCATCGATCCTTAATCAACTCAAACAAGTCTAACCATTTGAGTTCCACTCTCAACATGGCTCTACCATACTTGCCCAAGTCCGAATCACCATTCATAGTTGCTCAATTTTATTCGTCATTGACTAACTAAGTAGAACCAAACATTATATCCTCTAACTCGCGAGTGATGGTGACCTTGCCACCTCTCGACTTCTACCGTAACTATACAAGGCTAAGCATATAATTCGTGATGCCTAACAAACATACTCAACTATGAGGGATCATCCTAAGCAAGGTTGGTAATGCATCAATTAGGTTCTAATCGAACATCAATACATATAGATAATGTATGGTAACTCATGCGCAAACAAGACACATATACTTAATTGATCCAAAATAGGGAGTAAGGAATGCATAGGTGCCTGCCTTGAGTCTCAAAAGAAGCATCGTCTCCCACGGGCTCCGGCTCAACCTCCTCTTGTTCCGGCATCACGGTCTCTACACGAATGCAAATGATGCTTGATAAATGAGTATGTCATGAATATATGCATTGGGGTGTGGATGACATGAGGAGGCATGTTCTAGTAAGGCCCAACCATGATATAGGGTCCAGGTATAAGGGGCATGAGTGGGTTGTCCACGAATGAGTGCAAGAGTGCTTAACAAGTAAGGGCAGACCATCCGGGTTAGGGAAGCGGACCGTCCAATCTGAACGGCAGACCAAGTGGCGGACCGTCCGCCGGTCAATCACGGACCGTCCGTGTGGGTTAAGCGGACCGTCCGTCTCTCAAATTTTGAAAGGCCAGAAATCGTGCAGAGGCTCCGTTGGTTTGGGTCGGGATCTGGTAGACCGTCCGGCCATGTCGGGCGGACCGTCCGCGACACGGCCGAGGCTCACTGCCGAGTTCGCCACCGGCGATTTCGGCCACGGGTTGGGGTGGGGTTTGTTCCTAGAGGTTCCTGGGAGTTTAGGGAGTTCACTTTGGTAACTAAACCTCACATGCATTAGGGTTTCAAAGCTCTAGGTCATCAATGGTGATTTGTGCTCTAGGTGAGTACTTGGCTTCAAATCCTAGGGCAATGAGGATGGATCGGGGAGGGTAAACACTCACCGGCATCGAGTAGGATACCGGCAAGGGCTTCAAGACGACGGGGAAGGCTTGGGGTAGCTCGGGGTCGTCTTCCTTGCTTGGAGCTTGAGGGAGAGGATGAAGTAGAGGAAGAAGCTTGTTGGGGGAAGCTCCTCCCCAAGGAAGAAGAGGGGATCGGGGTGGTGCAGCACATCGGCGTCGTTCTCCGACGTCCTCCAGTGGTGCTCCGGCGAAGTAGGGCTTCAATGGTAAGGGAGGAGGGAGGGGAGCTCCTCCATGGCTTGGAGCTTGAGAGAGAAGCATTTGGGGAGAGTGGGAGGGAGAGAGAGTGAGAGAGAGAGAGCTGGGAGGAGACTCCCAGGTGTTAGAGGGTCGGGCTGACGAGTGGGGCCGCGAGGGGGTATGTGGCGCCAAGTCTCTGCACGCATGACACGCATCGGAGATGCACTAGCGGACCGTCCGCGAGTGAGGCGCGGACTGTCCGTGGGTGGGTGACGTGGCAGGGGAGGTCGATGCATCCGAGGTTGACTGTGTTCGGCCACGTGGCAAAGCCGCGGACCGTCCGCCGTATAGTGGCGGACTGTCCGCCACTACCAAAACTAGTGGATTAGCTTAAATTTTAACTCTCTCCTTACTTGCGAGCTAATTATGCTTAATGCTTAATGATGCACATGATGACATGTTTAATCGGTTAATTAACATAGGGTTATTACAAATTCTCCCCCCATTGGAAAAATCTCGTCGAGAGATTTGGCTAAGGACCTAAAGAGAGGGCGGACTGTCCGCGCGGTTTGGCGGACCGTCCGGAGGTCAGAGAAGAAAAATTACCAGAGAGGGGTGTGCTCGGTGAGGTCTTGGGTTTATCTACTGCGGACTGTCCGGTCCGGAAATGCGGACCATCCGCCGGTGAAAGGCTAAAAACTCTAAGTGTCGGGTTGGTTCTGTGTAAATTTGGGCAAGTCAATTGCAAACAGTCCGTGTGATATTAGCGGACTGTCCGCCGGTCAAGTTGGTGGAACAACAAGTTTCTGGGAGGGTTCTGGTACAATTTTTGGGACTACAGCGGACTATCCGGGGTTAAAAACCAGACCGTCCGCAAGTGATTTCAGCTGGGAAACACAGATTACAAGCTCTCTGGTGGAATTTGAGTTTTGTACGGCGGACCGTCCGCGGTAGAGGGCCGGACTGTCCGCGAGTCACGAAAAATGCCCAGAAACAGTACAGCTAGGAGTGGGTTCTCTCAAGGTATAAAACATGTAACAATAGAAATTCTTTAGAGTTTGAGACAATCGACTTAAAATCAATAAGAGGATGTTGCAAGATAAATGGGAGGGTTGTGAATGCACATACTCATTCTCAAATAGTTCGGGATAAGATTATCGAAGGTGATCTTCTTGTTCCCATGTTGCCTCGCGCTCGGAATGGCGACTCCATTGGACTTTCACAAACTTAATGGCCTTGTTTCTGGTCTTGCGCTCCGCTCGATCAAGAATTCGGATAGGATGCACTTTGTAGGAGAGATTTGGTTGGATATCAAGATCTTCATACTTGGTGGCTTCCATAGGAACACTTAGATATTTCCTCAATTGGAAGACATGGAACACATTGTGGATTGTTGATAGAGATTGTGACAACTCTAATTGATAGGCTACAGCCCCCTGCCTTGTCAAAATCCGAAATAGACCAACATAGCGAGGAGCAAGTTTGCCTTTCTCTTGAAATCGTTGTGTGCCCTTGAAAGGTGTAACCTTGAGATAGACATGATCACCAACTTTAAGACATAGCTCCCGCCTTCCACGGTCTGCATATTGCTTTTGGCGAGATTGAGCTGCTCGTAGTTGCTCTTGAATAGTTTTCACTTTCTCTTCGGCCTCCATAACGATGTCCAGACCAAAGTATACACGTTCTTGAGAGGAGTTCTACAACTCCGCCCATACAAAGCTTCAAATGGAGACATCCCAATGCTTGCTTGGTAACTATTGTTGTAGGAAAATTTAGCAAAGGGTAAACATTCATCCCAACCTTTCCCATAAATGATTGCACATGATCTGAGCATATTTTCAAGAATTTGATTGACTCGCTCGGTTTGCCCACCGGTTTGAGGATGATAAACTGTGCTAAAAGTGAGATCGGTGCCCATAGCATCATGGAGACTTTTCCAAAATCGAGCGGTAAAATTGAGGACCTCTATCGGAGACTATGGTTTTAGGGACTCCATGAAGACAAACAATCTTGGTGATATAAAGCTCCACATATTTCTCAACTGAGTAGTTAGCTTTCACTGGAAGAAAGTGAGCAGATTTTGTAAGACGATCCACAATGACCCAAATAGAATTGTACCCATGGAGAGTATGAGGAAGCCCGGTAATGAAGTCCATGGATATATTTTCCCACTTCCAAGAAGGAATAGAAAGAGGTTGGAGAGTTCCGTCCGGCTTGAGATGTTTGGCCTTCACTCTTTGACAAACATCACATTCGGCCACATATCTTGCAATTTCTCTCTTCATGCGAGTCCACCAAAATTTCTTCTTCAAGTTTTGGTACATCTTGTTGCTACCGGGATGGATAGAAAATTGAGACTCATGAGCTTCATCAAGAATTTTCTTTTTAAGCTCAAAATTCTTGGGAACTACCAAATGTTTTTCAAACCAAAGAATTCCTTGATCATCGAGCTTGAAACACTTGAGTTTATCTTCATTGATTCTAGCTCTGAGCTTCATCATGCCTTTATCCTCAAGTTGAGCCTTCTTGATTTCATCAATAAGATTAGAGGTGATAACTAAAGAAGCAAGCAATCCATGCTCTACCATAGAGAGATATAGCTTCCGGAAATCATCACAGAGGGTGCTAACTCCGGATCGGGTGCGCAAGCAATGGAACCGTGCCTTTCGGCTCAAAGCATCGGCAACTACATTGGCTTTGCCGGGATGGTAATGAACTTCTAATTTATAATTTTTGATCAATTCCAACCACCTTCTTTGCCTCATATTGAGTTCCGCTTGGGTGAAGATATACTTGAGACTTTGATGATCGGTGTAGATATTGCAAGAAATTCCTAGAAGATAATGATGCAACAACTTGAGAGCATTAACGCAATGGCTGCAAGTTCGAGATCATGGGTAGGGTAATTTTCTTCATGATGCTTCAATTGGCGTGAAGCATAAGCAATGACTCGGCCTTCTTGCATAAGAACACAACCGAGTCCAATTCTAGATGCATCACAATATACATCAAATCCCTTGGTGATGTCCGGTTGAGCAAGAACCGGAGCAGTAGTGAGTTTGGTCTTGAGGTTTTGGAATGCATTCTCACAAGCATCGGTCCACTTGAACTCTACACCCTTCTTCATCAATTCAGTCATGGGCTTGGAAATTTTGGAGAAGTTTTCAATGAACCTACGGTAATAGCCCACAAGTCCAAGAAAACTCTAGATCTCACTAACATTCTGGGGTTGCTTCCAATCAAGCACATCCTTCACCTTGTTTGGATCCATAGCTACACCATTTTCCGAAAGAATATGCCCAAGAAAAGCCACTTCCTTGAGCCAAAACTCACACTTGCTAAACTTGGCATAGAGACGATAATCACGAAGTTTTTGAAGAACAATGCGAATATACTCGGCATGCTCTTCCTCGGTCTTGGAGAAGATAAGAATGTCATCGATAAAAATGACCACAAACACATCAAGCTCTTCAAAGAAGATAGAATTCATGAGATACATGAAATATGACGGGGTATTGGTTAACTCAAATGACATAACCGTGTACTCATAAAGCCCATATCGGGTAGAGAAAGCCGTCTTGGGGATATCCTCCACTCGAATTTTGATTTGATGATATCCCAAACGAAGATCAATCTTGGAGAAGAATTTAGCACCAACTAATTGATCAAATAAAATGTCAATCCTAGAAAGAGGTTATTTGTTCTTCACGGTTACTTCATTCAACGGTCGATAGTCCACACACATCCTTAGCCTACCATCTTTCTTATTGACAAATAGAACCGGACATCCCCAAGGCGAGGAGCTCGGACGAATAAATCCCTTGTCAAGAATAATTTGCAATTGTTTCTTCAATTCGGCTAGTTCATTGGGAGGCATAAGATAGGGTCTTTTAGATACCAGGGCCGTTCCAGGGAGTAGCTCAATAACAAACTTGACTTCCCGGTCGGGAGGCATCCCCGGCAATTCTTTGGGAAAAACATCCGGAAATTCGCACACCACCGAGGTTAAGCGTGCTTGGCCCGGAGAAATTTCGGGATGGGTGACCGACCGGGAAGTTCTTCACGGGTGCGCACGAGTGAGGACAAAGTGTGCAGAAAAGACTGGTGTTGGTCTGTGAGGACAGTCTATGTCCTAGAAAGCAGCCAGATGTAAGCGGGCCCGGTCTCGGGGAGGCGGGACGTTACAGAATGGTATCAGAGCCGACTCTCGCGGTTTCACGGGCACGTACGGGCATAAGTGCGGAGGCATGAGCACGGGCGCGTGGGGGCTCAAATGCCACCGGCATGTGCACGGGCGCGTGGCGGGTCAGTGCGCGGGAATCTGGGATGCGCCGTTGGCACTGGACGCATGGACGTGGCACAGGGACCGTTGGCATTGGACGCACGGACGTGGCACATGGGCTGCTGGCACTAGACGTACGGGATGTGGCCAAGAGAGGACGTTCCTGGCTTGGGATTGACCGACGAGGACGTTGGTCTCTTAAGGGGGTGAGCATGTGACACCCCGGCCCAGAGCTTAATAGGATTAATAGGATACTCATACCAACAAGTTGCAACTTCTTTTCCGGAAGCCCATCTCAAAAAACTCTAAAGTTAAGCGTGCTTGGCCTGGGGCGATGGGTGACCGACCGGGAAGTCATTCCTGGGTGCGCATGAGTGAGGACAAAGTGCGCAGAAAAGACTAGTGTTGGTCTGTGAGGGCAGTCTATGTCCTAGAAAAGCTGCCTGATGTAAGTGGGCCCAGCCTCGGGGAGGCGGGACATTACAGAATGGTATCAGATCCGACTCTCGCAGTTTCACGGGCGCGTGTGTCGCAGTTGCGCAGGCATAGTGCGCATGGCTGGTGTGGATCCGGAGTGGTCACACAGCATGGCACATGCGCTGGCATTGGGCACACGGACGTGGCCAAGAGAGGACGTGTCACACCCCGGCCCAGGGCTTAATAGGATACTCATACCAACAAGTTGCAACTTCTTTTCCGGAAGCCGATCTCCAAAGAACTCCGAGGTTAAGCGTGCTTGGCCCGGAGAAATTTGGGGATGGGTGACCGACCGGGAAGTTCTTCACGGGTGCGCACGAGTGAGGACAAAGTATGCAGAAAAGACTGGTGTTGGTCTGTGAGGACAGTCTATGTCCTAGAAAGCAGCCAGATGTAAGCGGGCCCGGTCTCGGGGAGGCGGGACGTTACAGAATGGTATCAGAGCCGACTCTCGCGGTTTCACGGGCACGTACGGGCATAAGTGCGGAGGCATGAGCACGGGCGCGTGGGGGCTCAAATGCCACCGGCATGTGCACGGGCGCGTGGCGGGTCAGTGCGCGGGCATCTGGGATGCACCGTTGGCACTGGACGCATGGACGTAGCACAGGGACCGTTGGCATTGGACGCACGGACGTGGCACATGGGCTGCTGGCACTAGACGTACGGGACGTGGCCAAGAGAGGACGTTCCTCGCTTGGGATTGACCGACGAGGACGTTGGTCTCTTAAGGGGGTGAGCATGTGACACCCCGGCCCAGAGCTTAATAGGATTAATAGGATACTCATACCAACAAGTTGCAACTTCTTTTCCGGAAGCCCATCTCAAAAAACTCCAAAGTTAAGCGTGCTTGGCCTGGGGCGATGGGTGACCGACCGGGAAGTCATTCCTGGGTGCGCATGAGTGAGGACAAAGTGCGCAGAAAAGACTAGTGTTGGTCTGTGAGGGCAGTATATGTCCTAGAAAAGCTGCCTGATGTAAGTGGGCCCGGTCTCGGGGAGGCGGGATGTTACAGCCAGAGGACGGCGTGGCATCCACAAAGCTTGAGGGGCTCCAAAACCGAGCGCACGGGGAGGAGGAGGAGGTCCCATGCGCGGGCATTGCGAGCCACCACCGGTTGAACAAGAAGAAGCAGCCTGCTTGCGGTTCTCAACATCAATCCTCCGGTTCTCATTCTCAAGAGCATTCATCTTGTACTCAGTCTTGATTGCCTTGCTAACCATGTCATTGAAATTCTGAAAATCAGTGGTAGAGAGATGAGATTGTAGTTTCAGAGATAACCCATCCATGAAGGGATCTTGCTTCTTCTCATCCGTGTTGATATCCTCCAAGGCATATTGGGCAAGATAATTGAAGGTATTGACATACTCCATCACGGTCTTGTTGCCTTGGCGCAACCTACGGAATTCATCTCTCTTGATATTGATCACACTCTTGGGAATATGATAAGCACGGAAAGCTTCACGAAATTCAGCCCAAGTCACTTGGTGTCCTTCGGCAACTTATGCCATGTATCCATGCCACCAAGTTCCCACGGCATCCCGAAGTTGATGAGCCGCAAAGTTCACCTTCTCTTGATCATTGCATTGGATAAGACCAAATTTTTGCTCTATGGCACGCAGCCAAAAATCGGCATCTAGAGGCTCCTTGGACCCACGGAAGATAGGAGGGCCGGTTGTCATGAAAGCGGAATACCCTTGACGTTGCCCACCATGACCTTGTCCGCCCATATTTTGCACCAAAGCTTGCATGATATGATTTTGAGCTTGCCGGCTCTCTTCCGACCGCCTAAGAATTTTCAAAAGAGCCGGGTGCACCGGAGGAGGAGGGGGCAAATTGTTATCACCACCGGCACCTCCATCATGAGCCATCCTGCCGCCAACCACAAACGAGGTGAGCGACCGGGAGAAAGAAAATTGATATAGTACAATTGCACAAAGAAAAATTGCACAACCATATAATATATCAACCACAAATGTGTGAGAATAAATAAAGAGATCGACATCATAGATAGGATGGATCAAGAATGATGGAACCAAGAAATTTGGACAGCGACTAGAGAATTATTCACATGAGAGACCCATGGTTCAATATTTAGTAAGCCATATAGTGCAATAAAACATATGCATGAGTGATGATCAATGATGACATGTCACAACCATACGCATAAATCATACGCCACACAACTAGGATAACAGAGGTTCACATAGATAATAATAGTACAATACATAGGCATCATAGCTAATTAGTGTCTCACACGGTCTCACCAATTAACTATTCGGTTACATAAAATAGGTGGTGCCATACAATGAGTTACATAGCTCGAGGAGTCTCATAACCGCCACAAGATTACATAAATATTTTAGAATGGACCATAGGGACCTCTCGCGAAGTAAAGTGGGAAATCGTCCAAGAGGTGGTATTGAGGAGATCCGGTGTCTTCGGGGTTCTCCGGATGAATAAGAGCTGCATGTTCGCCTCCAAAAATAATCTCTCTAGTCAAGGTTGTGGGGGCAAAGCGGTGCACACGCAGCCCATTAGACATGCGTGCTTGCCCCACAACGGGTTGAGGAAGGTATATGCCTTGAACTTGAGGAAAACAGAACTCCAAAGGTGCCGCCTCATGTGGAGTGTAGTCATTGGGTCCATACAACACACCATGAGGTACTTGTCCCATACGAACATATGGCTCCACGGCACGTTGTAGTCCATTGAAACGGCGTCTTGTCTCCCCTAGCTCAGCTCGGATGCAACGAAGACTTCGGTATTGTGCCACCACCAACTCAAACATACACCTTTCATACAAGGTGGTACCTTCCATTCCCATCTCAAACACATTCACACCTTGCAACGGTCCTTGAATTGGAAAATGAGTGAATGGGTAATGCTCCAACTCGATCACTTCTTGGCGGAGGATTGCCATGGCCTTGTATGCCACTTCTTGAATTGCCATCTCAATTGAGGTTCCATGTGCTGAAATGTTGTGGGCTTCTGTGACCCCTTCAACGAAGCGCCTCGGGATGAACACAGTGGCAACATAGTCCACAATGCCCGGCCCAAGTCCCCTCGCAAAGACCGAATACTCCGGCCTCCGAGAGAAGTTGCCTCTCCAAAGCATCTCGGCAAGGAGGGAAGGAAAGCCTTCCGCCTCCTCAGCACGAGAAACCATGACCAAATGGCCCAAGTTTCCGTTCATCTATCATGAGCAAGACAAGATGAGTTAGTGAACATGTTAAGAATAATTAATGTGCAGCCCATAAGATAAGAAAATCAGCTCTAAAAAAGGTACGAGTTATATACACCATAGAAGAAATATAACCTTAGAAAGGTCAAACTTTTATAAGTACTTGATCATTAGTGATTATCATTAGGTTTGTAAGCGTGCCTCACACCGAGTTTTAGTGCTAATCATGCATGAAATGCAACCTTAGCTCTGGTACAAAGCTGTGAGGAACCAGCTCAAGTTGATCCCGCCTAATCGAGTCATCGTCCATTGATCAACTCGATTAGAGAGAACCAACCCCGGTAGTCCTTGGAATGTGTCATGAGCACCCCCAGGATTTAAACACACTCCACTAGCACAACAGTAATACCATCACATTAGTACATCCACACACAAGTGTATATTACAAAAGAGGTTCAAGGTAGATTACATAAGTTTTTTAGAGTTTGCAGCGGAAAAGTCTACGACATAAGCACTCCATGCATACGCAAAATAGAAGGTAACACTATATGCCGATAGTGCCCTTCTCGTAGCCACCGACAATCTACTTCTCACCCGCACCTCCGTCCACGGGGTAGAAGTAGCCAAACACGGCTTTCGGCTGCATATCGCCTGCAACAACTTTAACGATAGCACCATGAGTACAAAGGGTACTCGCAGGACTTATCCGATATGGGTATATACTTGCCCGACCTCAAGGAGAATGCATTTGGTTAGTAGCAAGGATAGATCATGGTACTTAGTTCTGCATAAGAGCATCTACTTTGATCAAGTTGTAAGAAGCAAAAGACATAGCATCTATAATCTCTAAGCATACATCAATGAAATTGCATAAGTTAAGTGATCATGTATCATAAGCTCAATCTTCCATGAACTTCATTGGTAACTCTACGTTAAAGTCAAAGTATAAGAGCGTGCTCAATGTCCGAGAGCGTGGCTATTGCAATAGATCGAAAACCCTACAGGGGTGTACAACTTTACCCACACGAGAACAAGACCAACGACCATACCCATGGCCAAGGATAAGTGTTGATTCATGCCTCAACCTTTCACACAAACACAACCGACTATGAGCGAACGGTCGGGAAGGACAAGTGCACCGAAACCGCCGATCACACTCCATCACGACCTGCACCGAATCCGATCAAAGCAAGATGTGACTCATACTAGTTGGCTTACTGTCCCATTATTAAGCATGTGGTTCGTACGGAATAGTGCTCCAGTATCAAAGCGATTACGCATCGGTCCTTAATCAACTCAAACAAGTCTAACTATTTGAGTTCCACTCTCAACATGGCTCTACCATACTTGCCCAAGTCCGAATCACCATTCATAGTTGCTCAATTTTATTCATCATTGACTAACTAAGTAGAACCAAACATTATATCCTCTAACTCGCGAGTGATGGTGACCTTGCCACCTCTCGACTTCTACCGTAACTATACAAGGCTAAGCATATAATTCGTGATGCCTAACAAACATACTCAACTATGAGGGATCATCCTAAGCAAGGTTGGTAATGCATCAATTAGGTTCTAATCGAACATCAATACATATAGATAATGTACGGTAACTCATGCGCAAACAAGACACATATACTTAATTGATCCAAAATAGGGAGTAAGGAATGCATAGGTGCCTGCCTTGAGTCTCAAAAGAAGCGTCGTCTCCCACGGGCTCCGGCTCAACCTCCTCTTGTTCCGGCATCACGGTCTCTACACGAATGCAAATGATGCTTGATAAATGAGTATGTCATGAATGTATGCATTGGGGTGTGGATGACATGAGGAGGCATGTTCTAGTAAGGCCCAACCATGATATAGGGTCCAGGTATAAGGGGCATGAGTGGGTTGTTCACAAATGAGTGCAAGAGTGCTGAACAAGTAAGGGCGGACCGTCCGGGTTAGGGAAGCGGACCGTCCGGTCTGAACGGCGGACCAAGTGGCGGACCGTCCGCCGGTCAGTCACGGACCATGTTAGATTGAAAACATGCTCTCTGACTAAATCGCAGACCGTCCGCGTGGGTTAAGCGGACCGTCCGCCTCTCAAATTTTGAAAGTCCAGAAATCGTGCAGAGGCTCTGTTGGTTTGGGTCGGGATCTGGCGGACCGTCCGGCCATGTCGGGCGGACCGTCCGCGACACGGCCGAGGCTCTCCGGCGAGTTCGCCGCCGGCGATTTTGGCCACGGGTTGGGGTGGGGTTTGTTCCTAGAGGTTCCTGGGAGTTTAGGGAGTTCACTTTGGTAACTAATCCTCACATGCATTAGGGTTTCGAAGCTCTAGGTCATCAATGGTGATTTGTGCTTTAGGTGAGTTTTTGGCTTCAAATCTTAGGGCAATGAGGATGGATCGGGGAGGGGAAACACTCACCGGCGTCGAGTAGGATACCGGCAAGGGCTTCAAGGCGACGGGGAAGGCTTGGGGTAGCTCGGGGTCGTCTTCCTTGCTTGGAGCTTGAGGGAGAGGATGAAGTAGAGGAAGAAGCTTGTTGGGGAAGCTCCTCCCCAAGGAAGAAGAGGGGATCGGGGTGGTGCAGCTCGTTGGCATCGTTCTCCGGCGTCCTCCGGTGGTGCTCCGGCGAGGTAGGGCTTCAATGGCAAGGGAGGAGGGAGGGGAGCTCCTCCATGGCTTGGAGCTTGAGAGAGAAGCGTTTGGGGAGAGTGGGAGGGAGAGAGAGTGAGAGAGAGAGCTGGGAGGAGACTCCCAGGTGTTAGAGGGTCGGGCTGACGAGTGGGGCCGCGAGGGGGTACGTGGCGCCAAGTCTCTGCGCGCATGACACGCATCGGAGATGCACTAGCGGACCGTCCGCGAGTGAGGCGCGGACTGTCCGCGGGTGGGTGATGTGGCAGGGGAGGTCGATGCGTCCGAGGTTGACTGTGTTCGGCCACGTGGCAAAGCCGCAGACCGTCCGCCGTATAGTGGCGGACTGTCCGCCACTACCAAAACCAGTGGATTAGCTTAAATTTTAACTCTCTCCTTACTTGCGAGCTAATTATGCTTAATGCTTAATGATGCACATAATGACATGTTTATTCGGTTAATTAACATAGGGCTGTTACATCGGCACCACGATATCACCCCTTTGCCTGCGCAGAAGGATCGGCGGCCATGTACCCAGCTTCACCTCATGCCGATTATCACATTCTTAATGAATAGTGCTAGATTAGGCATAGGGGAAAGGGAGAGTAAAGCGTAGCCTCATTATACCTGGTTCATGGAGTGAGCTGAACCACCGTTAAAAGTTTGGTGCACCGAACCTTGGAGACTTTGATGGCTTGCCGACAAGCTCATTGAGCTTGCGGCTTGTGTGGAACATGGCGGTGACCGTGTGCAAAGGATGAGAAGACTCTTAAGCTTTGTGCGGATACAACTTCAAGGTGATCAGAATAGATGAAGCGGTGAGACTTGCCTTTGTGGCAAGCTAATTATCTGGCTTAATGGGAGCCTTTGTGGCGAGCCAAATACCTTAATTGGGAAAGAATTGGTGTGGCAGTTTGCATCCTCTCCAAACTATCGTTTTACATTTCCGTATTTCTCATACGCGCAACATGGGTGCTGTATTTGACTCTGGCTAGGTTATAAAGTTTAGTTTGTGTTCTGTGCAAAACCCTGGAAGCCATGGATTAAGCTTTTAAGTCTAGCTAATTCAACCCTCTCTTTTTATGCTATACAAGCACACATCTTATGTTGTGCTTCTCCATAATTAATTTTGAACGTGGACTAGACCTAGCAGAACGCAAGCTTAGGTCATTTGTATTAGCTAGCTGTTCAATTAGGCGGGCAACTTGCTATTTAGCAAGATTCTTAGTTAGATGTTGATTAATCTTGGCCAAAGATGACCCGGCTCTCCATCAATAGCAACTGCTCCCTGCTTCATGAGCGATGATGCAACACTAATAGGGCGTGACACATATATACACGCCGGACGTAGATACGGACAAGAACAAGACGGACGAATAATAATGGATCTTCTAATAACGAATGGATCTTCTAAGTAGTTATATCTTATAGGTCGTGCCAGCTGGCTAGCATTTCTGTTCCTAGTGACATGGAAAGATTGAAAAAGAAAGAGATTCAGGAAACAAACTCAAACTTTTGTTGTCCAACACGCACGCACGCACGTGCCTCATTAGAAACTTGCAGGCCAAGGCTTAGCCAGAGCTTCAACGAAACCGCGAATAAATATAATCAAGCGAAGGGTCGATCTCACCTTGTGAACCGAGAAAAGCTGCTGATTTGGAAGGCCATTCTCTCGTGAACTACGAGCTGAGGAATCCAAGCTGAATGACCATTCTCTCGTGACTTGATCTCAAAGGACATGATGAACGACGCAGACAGTGACTACAGCAGCTACTGCGAAGTAGACTGTGAAGAGTCAAGGTGAAGCGAAGCTATACTTTTGTCGATGGGGAAGAAGTGAAGTGCAAGTTCGCGATTGAATTTGTGGCGGCAATTTACAACCGTGCAAATCTTCACGAGACTTGGTAGTTGTATATGGTTAACGAAGCTTCGCTGGCACCCAGCTGTATACGTTGCTGTGTGTGCTCCAAGCTAGCTGCTGCTAGGATTTGAGAGCAGCCAGACAAAAACGGTGACGTATTACCACGCGCTGTCGACATTAGCTGATTATCGTATCACCGTGAGTTTATACAAATTAAACGCCATGTTTCCACTTTTTTTTTCTCTATTGACTACGCCATACATGCTTTCCAGGACCGGTCAAAAAGCATCTTTACAAATTGTGTATTTCTATATACGAAACCCTCCGGGCTCGGCGCAAGGTGAGGCCGTCCACATCGCCCGCAAATCTTGGCCCGTCGGATCGAGCGATGAACGGCCAAGAAGCTGGCTACTTTGCAAAAAACCCTTGAGGTTTGTTAAAATAAACCCCCGATCCAAACTCTCTTCATCCATCCATCTCGCAACCGACGCCCACGATTAGATCTAGCGTACCCCTTCGTTCTTTTTCTAAAGAGTCCCTAAAGAATAATGAAATCAACCCGCCGTCCACTTCTTTGCCTTAAGACTTTTGCATGAACCCCCTAGGAAAATTAGGCATCTTGCGATCAAATCCACAATGTGCAGTTTTGCTGATGTAACCCTCAAGTTTGATCCATTTGCAATGACTGTTCATTTAGTCTACGCAAACTCACATGCTAGCTCCTGGTAACTACATTTGATTAGACCTAGTCTATGCAAACTCACATTTACATTAGGACCAATCATCAAGTTCTTTGTAACATTTTATGCGGTATATCTTTCAGCAAGAACTAAAGCTATCGAATATAAGGATGCAACTAACTACTGAACAACTTATTTATTTCCACGTTTTTATGCCTTATTTGCATGTATTGCTACACCTCCACTTATTTTCACGTTTTTATGCCTTATTTCCACGTATTGCTACAGCTCCACTTATTTTCACGTTTTTATACCTTATTTTCACTTTTTTTTTTATTCATGTGTGGGTCTCATCAAAATCAAATTTAAACCCATTTATAGCCAAATAAAAGATTAGACTAAGGGGAAAGAGATAAGAATGAAAAGGATCGAGTTCACAAGCAAACTGTCCGTCCCTTTCACTTCTCAGTTGTTTGGTCACGGCTGTTTATTGTTGCAAGAGATGTTGCAGTAGAAGAATCCAACATCAGCAAGTGACTAAAGAAGATCATGCAATTTTTTTCACAATTGCATATCTAATAAAAAAAATAAGGTACTACCGTATGTGATTGCATGCCATGCTAGGAGCTGTTTTTCATATGGTTTCAATTTGTGGTGTTGCTTATTTTCATGTCTCCAACCCTACCATGAAAATGCAAATTCTAAAGAAAAATGTTCATCACGGATAAGACAAACACACAAGTACTAAACTTGAGATGAGGTTTGTAACTTACTTCTCACATCAAAAAAAAAACTTCTTACAAATGTACATGCAACACGTAGCCCCCCCCCCCCCCCCGCCCCCCGGCGTAAAATAGATATACTTTTTTTATCAATTGGGTTAAGTGGACCGGGTCTTAAAATAGATATATTTTCATACCAATTGGGTTAAGCGGATCGGTCTAAAAAATTGATTTTAGGCTAATTTCAAGGTCTGTGTAAACCTATTTATTTTTTTAATTGGCATAGTGATATATCAATAAGGGAAAGAGCACTATTATAAATCTTTACATATGTACCATACTACATGTTTTCAAATATGCGGGATCACCTCTACTAAATCCAATTGACTAATGAGAATTCTAATAGTGCCAAATAGAATCGTAGATAGATTGTACGCGCGCCCCAGGTACTAGTTTGTAGCATTATAAGTCCGGAGAAGAGGGGCCGCCTGGTCATTTCTAGGCCTGGCACTGAAGTGCGACGACCGGCCCCGAGAATACTCTACTTGATAGTCACATAGTCCGCTGTAGAAAAGAAATTAAACCACATATATAGGATGCGGGCATTACTCCGCTCGGAAATGGCTTAGTTAAACTACAAAACCCTGCGGCTATTTGGAAAGAAAAAAAACAAATTCAAAGAAAGCCAATGACCTCTGGCGATTCGCAAAAGGCCACTCGGGAAAATGTCGAAAATCTGCTAGTAGTGTGCTAGGTAAGCTTTAAACTAGAGTCATGAAGCGTGAGGACAAGATGATATAAAAAATGGCGACTAATTAAAGGTGTGGTGAATTGAATCTCGTTGCCAAGCGAGGGTCGGCAACTCTGGCAGTTCTTCCAATAACCCTGCCTAGAGCTAGTATACGTCACAACCACGTGTGCAGGCAGGCGTGTTGCATTGTCCTGATTCCTGAAACTATAAAAGGGCCAGGCTACCGTGCCGACCGCAAAGATCGAAGCAGTAGCCAGCTGGTGCAGCAGCAAGTACACACGAGCAGCAGCCAGCGAGCGAGCGTCATCCATATCTCGATCACTGGGTCTGGGAGAGATGGATGCCCTTGCTGGGTACTCGTCCTTCAGCCAGCTCTCGCTGGTGATAAGCGTGGTGGCCGTGTGCTGGACCATGGTGTGGCAGAACCTGGAGCACATCCGCCTGCAGCAGTTCTTCGCGCGCAACTTCAACCGCCGCGCGCGGCGGCTCGCGGCGATCGTCGACCCCTTCCTCTCCGTCACCTTCGAGGAGTACGAGGGCGGGCGCATCAAGAGCAGCGACGCCTACAAGGAGGTCAGGTCCTACCTCACCACGGCCAGCACGCGCGGCGTGCGCCACCTCCGCGCCGAGTGCGGTGGCGAGAGGGACGCCACCGACAAGGACAAGCTCGTGCTCAGCATGGCCCAGGGCGAGGAGGTGGCCGACGCCTTCCACGGCGCCACCGTGTGGTGGTCGGCCTACTCCGTGCAGCCGCCGCGCGGCGCCATCCCCTGGTTCCGCGCGTCTCGCTCCGAGCGCCGGTTCTACAAGCTCGAGTTCCACGAGAGCAACCGCGACCTCGTGCTCGGCAGATACCTCCCGCACGTGCGCAGGCAGGGCCGCGCCATCATGGTGCAGAACCGCCAGCGTAGGCTCTACACCAACATCAACCACGAGGGCTACGACGACGGGTAAGCATACGCACCGTCTACCATAAGATTTTTTTTTAACACTGCAACTAACGTACTAAGTAAGACATTCCACACGTCACGCGGCTGCAGCTGGTACAAAGACGTTTGGACCCATGTCCCCTTCAACCACCCCAAGACGTTCGACAAGCTCGCCATGGACCCAGCGAAGAAGAAGGAGATCATCGACGACCTCAACATGTTCAAGAACAGCAAGGAGTACTACAACCGCATCGGCAAGCCGTGGAAGCGGGGCTACCTCCTGTACGGCCCGCCGGGCAGCGGCAAGTCCACCATGGTCGCGGCCATGGCCAACTACCTCCACTACGACGTCTACGACTTCGAGCTCACGTCCGTCAAGACCAACACCGAGCTCCGGAAGCTGCTCATCGAGATCAAAAGCAAGTCCATCATTGTGTTCGAGGACATCGACTGCTCGCTCGACCTCACCGGCAAGCGCAAGACCAAGGAGGAGGAGGACAAGGACGAAGACGAGGAGAAAGACGCGGACCCGCACCGCCCCAAGAAGGACGCCAAGAGCAAGGTCACCCTGTCCGGCCTGCTCAACTTCATCGACGGGCTCTGGTCGGCGTGCGGCGAGGAGCGCCTCATCGTGTTCACCACCAACCACGTCGAGAAGCTGGACCCGGCGCTGATCCGTACGGGGCGGATGGACAAGAAGATCGAGATGTCCTACTGTGACCTCGAGTCCTTGAGGTTCCTGGCCAAGATGCACCTCGACGAGGACGTCGAAGGTCACGAGCTGTTCGGCGTCGCCAAGGCGTTGCTCCAGGAGGTGAAGAACATGGTGCCCGTCGACGTCGGAGAGCACCTCACGCGGAAGAGCGTCGACGACGACGCCGGGTCGTGCCTCGCGAGGCTGGTGACGGCGTTGGAAAAGGCCAAGGAGGAAGCTGCCAAGACGGAAGCGGCAAAGGCTGAAGCTGCCAAGGTAGAGGCGGCAAAGGCTTAAGAAGATGGGAAGGGGATCGTTGTGAAAGCTATGGGTGACAATTAGGCTGCTGGCTTCGTCCTCCTGTTGTCTCTCCTGACTCTCCTGTGTATATGTGCATAGATTGCTTGTCGGTCTTAGGTACTTAGAAATAAGACCAAGCTTGCTCTGGTCACTCGCTGGCTAAGCAAGTGCTTGTTTCGGTAGTGTGCTCTTATTCCAATGCAAGAATCAGGATTGTATTCAGGTCAGCCATGTAAGTACTATTGGTATTATTGGCAGTTGTGGTTGTAAAGATGTCCTGTACATTTATGCAAATTTGATACTTGTAATGATTCGCTGCAGTTCATCTTGTACTATTTACAAACTGTAACTGAAGAATGTATAGCATGTTGGTTATAATTTAATTTTACGTTCAGGTCTTTAGCTGCGGCGAATAAGGAAAATGAGGTTGGAAGGGGCCGAGAGAGATGTATGTGACTAAGACTAACATAGTGCTAGCTGCTAGCCAACTCAATCTAGGAGTATTCTTTTAGCAATAGCTAAATACTAGTACCTGAGAAGTACGGCGCCATACCTGACATGATTGAAGTTCAAAGGGAAGTGCAATGTTTTATCAAGTACAGTATAAAATCTATGTGATCATCTATCGTTCTTAATTAGTTCTGTGTCCGTACCGTGTGTTCTGTCATCGTCTTCTTCTGAAGATACCGGCCCTCTGGGCCAAAGCCTACACAATAAGGCAAAGCAGCAAGCAAGAAGAACACCGTGGCCTTTCCACAAATGGGCTCAAGCGAACAATCTCCTCCCTCCATCTAGCCCAAAATGAATACTAAAATTAGATACTATTGGTCCATCCAATTTTATTATAATTATATAATATAGATTCAAATTTAGGGGTTACTTTAACTTTTAATAATGACATAATTGGATAATTTATATACAAATTTAGGGGTTGTTTTGCATTATTGTTTAATAGCATAGGTGAGTAATTTACATGAAGATTAGGGTTACTTTGGGTTTTTTATAATGGTAGATGTGGGTAATTTAGATGCATGTTTAGGGGGTTATTTTAGTCTAATTTTATAGTGTCAGAGGTGAGTAATTTATTAGAAAAATAACAGATCTAATGACTATTATGATTAGAGTAGCCAGATGTTTCTGATTTTTGTGAGAATTTCTAGGACTTCTCTATTTTTTCCGAGTGTCCACTTAGGATTCGAGGTTGCTTCACGTGGAGGCTTCAAAGGAGCCTCCAATTAGTAATAGTAAGATGCATGCAATTCTCATGATCTTTGGCAGGTTGGCGAGACCAAAAACTCAACCGGTCGTGCAACTATATTTTGTGTGAGTCCTACTCAATACTCACTGCATGCATTGCTGGCTTGCTTCTTATTTTGATGAACCCTGAATTTTTTGGTGGCATGTAGGATGTTGTTGCTTTACTTTTATAGTGTTTTTATTCCTATACGCTATAAATTTGATGCTTACTATATTAAAATTATTGATTATGATAAAAACTAGCATACTAAAGTGTAGATTCACGGGTTAAATACCCATTAACCTGATAGGTATGAGTTTGGGCAAAATTTTAAATCCATCACGGTATAAATTTTTTTAATAAGTTTAGATATTTTTCATGGATTTGGGTTTGTACCCATTGCCATTTCTAACCATAACCGCCTCGCTGATTCCTGTACCCCTCTCAGGTGACCGGAAGCCATTGGAAAGAGGCGCGGGCTGTTAGAATAAACACGCCATGGGTGTGTTCCTGGCGTGCGTACGTGTGTGTCGCGCTGTGCGCGTGTGTGTCCAGCTCGTTCGGTGAGCTCGGGCCCAGAAGTTGGCAAGGTCGTTGCCGTCCGGGTCTAGGTGCAGATCGTGCGGAAGTGCGCCGGCTGCTGTGTTCATCGAGTCTTGGAGTTGTTAAGTAGTCGCTGTAGGCCCGGTCCGTGCGGAGAAGGCCGCCACGTCCGGAGCGAGCGAGTGGCTCCCTGGGAATGGCTGAGCGGGTTCTGCGGGAGTGGAGAAGACTCTCCGGCCTAAAAAACTCATGTACTCCGTGTACTCTAGACTGCCGGTTCCATTTTTTTTGAAATACACGTTTGTATTTCTAGTTTAGAAAACATACAGCTGGAAATACAGATATAGAGAAGTACGGAAAAGGATACAGTAACAGCTACGCCAACCAAATTTCGCGAAAGCCCCAAACAAAACAAAAATTACATTTATGCCCTTGGAACTTCCACGAGCCTCATCAGGTCGTCCTCCCCGCCGCCGGCCGCCGCCACCGGAGAAGAAGACGTGCATCCCCTTGAGCTGAAGAAGACCCATCGCACACAGGCTTTGAAAGGAGTCGAAGTTGAAGTAGCCATCGGCGGTCGCGCATCGACCGGAGCCACGCCCCGCCTCCTCCAGCTACTGGATCTGAGCACGCCATTGACGACCTCCGTCACTAAAGGAAGATCGGGCCAGATCCAGCCAACCACCATCCGCCATCCCTGCAGCTTGCTCCGTACCCTTGAAGAAGGAGGAGACCAGCACCCACATCACCTGAAGGAGACGATGAAGCACCAGCCCTAACCTCCAGAGCAAAACTCCACAGCTCCACCGCTGACGTCGGAGGAGAACGCCACCGGGACGAGAAAGGAGCCTGGAGACGTTATTCCCCAGCGCCGCCGTCGCCTTCGCCTCGCCGACGACCTAGATAGATAGTTATCTAGCCTATATACATCCGCACACCGATTCACAGATCCACCTCCATCTCCGGCATCAGTCCGCCGGCCGGAGAGGAAGGGGATCGGCGAGATCGCCGCCGGAGACGACGGTCGCCTCCTTTTCGCCCGAAGGAACTGTAGCTGGGGAAAAGGAGCGGAAGAGTCGAGAGAGTGGTTCCATTTTAGTGTGAAGAAGGTCGATACAGGAGCATTTGGCTCCGCGGCGTTCGTCGCCGGCAAAATCCTCTGTGCTGTCTCCCTCCCGCCGATTTTGTGTTCGTGAGTGTGTGAGTGATCCTGGGGAGTTCCAACACGGGCGGCGGTTAGGGGCCATGGCTGCGCGGTAGGGGACGACAAGCCTCGGTCACTGAGAAATTCTGAAGGCGCTCGGACGGGCGTATATGGAAGGCCTGCGACGATCCTGCCTACCCGGGGACGAATCCGGCACTGCAGCACGGCGGCGAGAGACGAGAGTGCACGGCGGCGAGAGACGAGAGTGCACAGCGGGTCTGTCGTCTGTGGCGAGCTCAATACAGATTGCAGACCGACGATGGTGAATGGATGTGTTGATTTTGTGAACGGGCAAGAATGCCGATTTACCCAGCCACTGCTGGATGCTGCTGCCGGCCTGCAGCAAGCAGCATCGTCCCCGCCCTGCCCCTGAGGTGTTCGACAAATAGCCTGAAAGTGCTGGGATTGGCAAAACCACAGGTTCGTTGCTTTCAAACCGCGTCACTTTCTTTTGTGCAGCTGCATGAGTGATAAATGTTTTACATCTGAAAATCAATGTGCGTTCTTGCTTTGCTCAAGTCACGAGACAGTAAGTTGGTGAAAATGAAAGCACAAAATTATAAATATACTGCACAAATGCTTAAGCAGTAGCTAGTTGGTTTACTCTTCTGTTAATTTGTATAGATTTCTGCTAATGAACTACACATGGGTTTGATTGATTGTATTCAATTTCAGAGCAGCTATGATATCTCTCTATGCTGTTTATTCTGTATGTCTAGCATGATAGCATCAGAAAAGTACCAATGGTTTTGATCCAGTGATTTGCCACAACACCCTAGTACCACATATGATGATAAGCCTGAGTAAACCTTGGTATCATGGTTATGTATCATAGAGCTCATCTAGCGTGATTACACTGAAATGTCTTGGGACGGGACTGTAAGACTGATTATGGGTAAGTGTCTGGTGTGTCCTCTGCATTGTTGGCCTTGCTTGTGGGGAAGCTTGCAGGCATGAAAGTGCCACCTTCATGAGGAGAACAATGTCTTTCTCTTCTGATGTAGTTGGTGCTGGAGGTCTTTGGTCCAGGATATCCCTAAGTAGTATGTGTTGCCCCCTTGTTGATGCAATGTGATGCAGAAGATCCCTTGGATGATTCCCCATCACCACCTCAAGCACAAGAACACCAAAGCTATACACGTCGCATTTCTCTGTCACAATGAATGTGTAGGATAGCTCTGCACAATAACAGAACACTCAAATTAGGAATCACTGTGGGGGTATAAATATAAGTCTAGTGTGAGAAGAAAAGCGTATACCAGGAGCTATATAGCCGTATGTCCCAGCTGGTGCGCTCCAGTTTGGTGAACCAGGTTTCAGAATCCTTGCTATGCCAAAATCTGATACATAAGCCTTGAAACTTTTGTCGAGCAAGATGTTATTGCTGGTGATATCTCGATGGATTATTGGTGGGTTACAGTCATGGTGCAAATAAGATATTGCTTGAGATACATCTTTAACAAGACAAAATCTCTTCTGCCAATTCAATTCCTTAGCTAACTTCTCAGTTTCTAAGGTCATATGGAGGCTCCCTCGTTCTATGTACTCATAGACAAGAAACCTATGCTCTGGATGGGAGCAAAACCCATACAACTTGACAATGCTGCGCTGTCGAACTTGTGATAATATTTCCATTTCGTACAAAAATCTTCTTTCATCATTCACCTCCTCTTCATTTAGAAGCTTCTTCACAGCAACTAGCTGCCCATCTTGAAGTTCTGCTTTGTATACTTTCCCATATCCTCCAGTTCCAATGATGTACTTGTCCTGAAAACTTTCAGTTGCCCTGATGATATCCTCAAATGCCAACCTTCCATCAAAATTCCAAACACAGAACATGTCTTTTCCATCAGTAATATCACTTTCATGTGGCTTTCTCTTGATATGAGAGAGTATTGAACCAATTGCAATTGTCGCAAGAATGGTGGAAACCACAGCAAGAACAATTGGCAATAGCAAACTAAGTAGCCTTCTTCTATGGTGACTATATACTTGATTTGAATAACACTGTGGCAAGCCAGAGAGATTACCACACAGACCTTTATTGTGAAGAAACCATTTTACTGAAGCATTTTGAAGTAGACGTCCTGCCGGAACTGGACCTTCCAAGTTGTTGTATGACACATCAAGCGTCGATAGGCTCATCATGTTTGTCAAAGAGGGTGGAATGTTTCCATTGAACTGATTCCGGGACAGGTTTAGAAGTTCCAACATCTCCAACTTTCCAAGTTGTTGTGGCAAGACACCATTGAATTTGTTATTGCTAACATCTAACATGATCTGTAAGCTTGCCAAATTTCCTATAGTGTCAGGAAAATCCCCACTGAAATTATTGGTGTTGATATTTAATAACTGTAGTTTGATGCATCTCCCAAGTTCCTCTGGTACTGATCCACTCAAAATATTTCTCGATATATCAAGGTAGCCTAAGTTACTCAGCCTTCCCAGCTGTGATGGTATGGATCCAGATAACTGATTCTGTGATAAATTCAGGATATACAGATTTGTTAAATCACCAATTTCTTGTGGAATCTCACCACTGAGATTATTGGCATTGAGATTTAGTTTGCCCAAGTCAGATAATTTCGAAAGAGCTGCAGGAATTGGACCCGTGATCATATTTTCTGCTAAATCCAGTTCTTGTAACTGGTGATTGGCACCCCAACTTGGTGGGATCTGGCCAGAGAGCCTATTGGACGACAATCTCATCCACATGAGGTTTGGATACACTCCAAAATGTTCTGATATATCTCCTGCTAGCTGATTTTTATGAAGGAAAAGGACAACCAGGGTTGAACATGTTCTGAGGCTCTTCGGAATAGAACAGTTAAACATATTTGAAGATAGATATAAAAATTTGAGGTTGTGGCTTGTGCATAAATTTGTGGGCAAAGGCCCTGACAGGATGTTATTGGATAAAGAAAGATAAACTAAATTTGTAACATTTTCTAACTCCTGAGGAAGAGAACCTGTCAATTGGTTATTGTGGAACCCTAGTTCTCGGATCATTTTGAAGTTCCCAAAAGTTCTTGGTACTGAGCCAGAAATTTGATTGTATGCCAAATACAAACTGTGGAGGTTGCTAAGATTTCCTAAGCTGGCAGGAATAGAGCCAGATATGTTGTTGGTATACATATTCAAAAACTTAAGATTTGATAGAAGACCTAGTTCTGAGGGTATGGTACCTGTAATCTGGTTATCATTGAAACTAAGGTTAGTCAATTTATTGAGATTGCCTAGTTCTGACGGTAAAGGTCCAGACAATTCATTACGATGGAGATACAAAGTGTTTAGCTGTGTCAGGTTTCCAAGGGCCAATGGTATCTCACCAGTAAGTTTATTAATGCAAAGATCAAGCTGTTGCATGTTGATGAGCTTGCCTAAATCTGAGGGTATAGGTCCGGAGATTTCATTTCCGTACAGATACAATGTATTTAGCTGGGTCAGATTTCCCAGGGCTGAGGGTATCTCACCAACTAAGTAGCTGTCGCTTAGCTGTAAAAACTGCAAGTCTGAAAGACTTCCTATATCCTTTAGAATTGGGCCAGTGACCATATTTTGGTGAATTATAAGATCAGTTAACTTTGTTAGGTTACTCAGTGATGTCGGGATGTGACCAGTGAGATTGTTAAAGGAGAGTATAAGTTTGGTAAGACACTGCAGGCGACCAATCTCATGTGGTATTTGTCCATTAAGCCAATTGCTGCTTAGGTCAAGATAAGAGAGTATTGACAGAGAGCTGATGTTGGGTGGAATGTTGCCATGGAGTTTGTTGCTGGAAAGGTTAAGGTACGTGAGGAAAGGTAAAGCCGAGAAGTTGAGCTCACCGAGCTTGCCATGGATGTCGGCACCTGGTAGAGAGATGTTGGTCACAACCCACGGCATGTGCTGTCCGTGGTGAAGGGCGCTGCACATGATGCCAGTCCAGTTGCATGGGTTGGTGTGGTGTCGCCAGGAGCTCATCTGCACCGGTGAGCTCCTGAGAGTTGATTTCCAGTGAAGAAGGGCCATTTGTTGAGACTTCAGTGAGATACTTCCATGCCGCAGTGCATGCAATTGAAGGCAAAGCAGGCATGCGATGAGCAAGATGAGAAAAGTTATTGTCATTTGGAGCTGGGCAAGAGGATGATTAGGATATTTTGATGTAATTCGGCTTGAGGTTGTGATTACATTGCAAGGTAAACCCCCTCTGTATATACATGGCTATGGCACAAGCCACAAGGACTTGGTCTTTCAGGTCTTGTCCAATGTTAAAATCTCTGCCCCTTTTTTCCATCCTCTTGCCTGTGAAAAAACAAGACCCAGTTATAGCCGCTGTTGATGTATTGACTGCAATTAACATTTTGCGGACTTCTTGTCGTTCGACCGTGTCTTCTCATTGTGATAGTATTGCTTTTGTGTATTTTGACTTTGTAAGCTGTGAGCGCTCTAGTTACTTAGATCAATACATGGAAGACTTTGAAGCTGCTTGTCTTCTGTTGGTACAGAACAAAGTTTTCTTTTCTTTTTTCAGGAAACATTATATTTGCCTATTGTCACAAAGTTCAACGCATGACTGGTGCAGTTCACTGGGAACTCATCACAGTGGTCACAGGACAGGCCCAGCTGGTCTTGTTCAATGTTGTTTCTTGCTCCTTATTTTGCTCCTCTTGCTACCAATTTGCTCCTTTTTGCAGCTTGAACTTATTAAGTCTCGAACTTCGGCAGTGAGCTAACTGCAATTAACAATGTAGCAAACCTTTTCATTGTTTCACGATGTTACTTTGATTTGTTTGAAGGAACCAAACCAGCTTACTTGGTGGATAGATGTATAGCTCTATCACCTAGGTTAGAGTTCTTTTCAATCCAATTAGTTGTTTACTTCTTCGTAATTTAAAGGCAACCTAGTTCTGTTGCATTTCGACTTGTAAGTTGTAATCCATTTAGGCCCCCTTTAGTTCGCGAAAATTTTCCTATAGTACCCATTACATCGAATCTTCGGACATATGCATGGAGCATTAAATACAATTGAAAAAATAACTAATTACATAGTTTAACTGATTAGAACGAGATGAATCTTTTAAGCCTAACTAATCCATCATCGAACATTAATTGCCAAATAACAACGAAAATGTTACAGTACCAAAATCCAAAAATTTTCACGAACTAAACGCAGCCTTAATTGCAGCAATTCATCGAATTCTTTATCCAGGACTTCTGGAATTCAAAGTCTGCACAATCAAGTGGCGTCGCTATCCAGAGCCTGCGTGGTCAATCTACTACTGGAACTCTACTGCTGTCACTTTTGGTGTTCTGTACACTAGCCCCTTAAGTCCGCACAATCAAGTGATTGTCGCTTTCCAGAGCCTGCGTAGTCAATCTACTACTGGAGTTCTACTGCTTTGGTGTTCTGTTCAATTGCCCAGGCACCGGTGCTGGTTGCTATGAAGTATAATATAATACATCAGAAGAGATATTTCCCCCCATTTTTCCAGGTATGACCCTCTGATTTATCCCTAGTCAAAATCTCTATTATTTGAGTTACAACTTTCATAGTTTTGTAACTGTGCATACAGATGTTTTACTACTGGTGATTTTGATTGGACCTTCATGTCCTGCACCATCAATTATTTCTGCTGTACATCCGGCCGGCGGAGCGCTAGGAGGCTTCGGCAGCGGATCACGGACCGCCCGGCCGGATGCTGGCGGCGCGGTGGCGCGGCGCTTGCCGACGGACGGGATCGTCAGGGACCGTATGGTGGCTGACTTTTTCCTAGGCCACCACGGTTTTTCCCCCTACCCTATTGCCTCGGAGACGAGCTGGGCTGCTGGGCTATCGTGCCACGCGAGTAAAAGTGGTAAATACTGGATTATGTGTGTCCATATGGGATGTGCTTGGTTTGGCCCGTTAGGCTCATAGCGCCTGGCTGCACCATCCATCCTGGATGTGTGCGCCGTCTCTAGGTTAGGTGCATCCAGTGCTTCCTTCATGCACAAGGCAAGAATCCCTTGATTGTCAGTATTTCTATAAACCATTAGGATCCCTTACCTATATATGTAACCGGCTATTGCCCCTTGAAATGCATCTACAATTTCTAGCCATACTTTCTTTTATGGTATCAGAGGGCCGGGTTCCTCACTTGCCTCGCCTTCCGCTGCCCTAGCGCGCCGTCCCTGGTTGCGCTCGCACGCCGACCAGCGTCGTGCTGCGCCTCCACCCCCCCCCCCCTGGCTGGGACTCCACCCTCCTCTCCCACCGCCTCTGCCAAGGCCAATGCCGACGCCGACGCCAAGGCTACCGCCGACGCCGCTTGTCTGGCTACCCACGATCACGCCGCCCAGGCAGAGGAGGAAGCCGCCGCCGCTCGGGATCGTGATGCTGCTGCTGCTCGCCTACGCGATGCCCTGGCGTGCGCCGAGTGTGAGCACGCCACCGCTCCCCCCTCTCCGATGACGAAGAAGACGCCAAGGACGATGCCAGCGCCGCCGACGGTCCCTCTGATCTGCACCACGCCTTACTGCTTCACGAAGCCGCCGCCATCGTGAATCTCCATGTGCAGGCTGTGGCGGTTCAGAACATCCGGAGCCTCATCCCTGTCGTCCTTGACACCTCCTCCGGCAACTACGCTCGCTGGAGAGATCAGTTCCTCCTCATCGTCGGCAAGGTCTCCCTCCAGGACCACGTCCTCTTGGACGCCCCTGCCGCTGCCTATCCCGACTGGACGCGCATGGACTGCGTCGTCAAGTCCTGGATCCTTGGGTGGATCTCTGATGATCTCGCCGAGGCCATCTCCGCGCGGGGGGGGGGGGGGGCATCTACGTGTGCGCTGCCTCGGTGAATCCCAGTTCCACGGCAACCGTGAGACGCGCACCGTCTACCTCGACGCCCAATTCCGGAGCTTCTCGCAAGGTGATCTCTCCATCACAGATTATTGCAGATGCCTCGAGCGTATGGCGGACGATCTTGGCGACCTTGGTGAAGTCGTCACCGATCGTACCCTCGTCCTCAACCTCATCTGGGGTCTCAACGAGCGGTTCGCCAACATAGGTCTGCATCTTCGCCGCAGCCACCTCTTCCCCTCGTTTCTCGAGGCCAAGGATGCCCTTGTTGGCGCTCCTTAAGTACCCACTTTATCCCTTGTTTATCCTTGATAATGGCATAAATTTAATATCAAAATCACTAACCGTCCTAACCCCGGCCTAATTATTGGTCATTTTCACACTTGCACATATATTTTGGAGGAACTTCGTTTTTGCAGGTTTTTGGCCTATTTTGGAGCATGAAATGACGAGGCCCGTGATCGAGCGCTAACACGGAGAAAGACAAAGGCCAAAGCCCAAAGGAAGGACCAAAGCCCATGTTGATTCGAAGCCCATTCAAGCACATCCATCCTCCAAGAGAGCCCAAAGGACCAAGCCCACGAAGATGAGATCAAGATACTTCGGGATTAAGCAAAGCAAACGAAGATTTAAGGAAGGATTCCCTATCCTATCCTTTTCTCGAAGATATCTCCAAGATAACGACGTCCAAAGCGGTGCAATCATGAAGGACATAAACTCTAGAAGATGCGAGGAGTCTGCACGCAAAAGATGAGATCGAGGCGAGCCCGAAACAGGGTAGGCTGGCCGGCCGGCCTAGCCCGTTTCTGAGGCGGTTCGGCCTCCCCTTCGACCGGTGGCTTCCTCGGCTTATAAATAGCTCGCACCTTATTCAACTCGGAGCATCCATCCACCCAGAACTCGACGAAAACCTAGGGCCAAGACCGGAGGGAGACGACGGCCGCCGCAAGTCTTCGAAGTTGTCTAGGAGATGGCTTAGGCCGCCCCTAGCCGCCATGGCCTCCCTGCGAGGTTGTGCCATGGTGGAGTTCATGAGCTAGTTGGAGTCGTCAATGGTATGAACTCGGTGGTGACGATCCAAACGAATCTATTATGTGAGTAATGATAATCATGTCTTCCAAATCTATTAGCGATCATGTTCTCTCTTTCGATTTTGTTCTTTTCTTTGAGTTTGCTTCATCTTAGATCTATTATCGAGATAGATCTCTTAGCATGATCTTGTAGTCATGGTGGCTAGAGGTTCATGGCGGAACTACCAAAGGGGGTTCGACTTGCTTCAGGGTATTTCGTCCAAAGGGGGGCGTCGTGACAGGCCGTTCCCACTGAGTAAGCGGAGTATCGAGGGATCGGATTGGAGATTTTGAGTTTAAAGATGCTTTTGATTGAGATGTATGATTTATTTGCTCGTTAGCTTGAACTACAACTAGATGACGATAGGCCTAGTCATGTCTTTGGTTTTGCTATGATTAAGCCTATGTTCATGGATGAGATCAACCTTTACACATCACTCATATCTGTCAAAGGTTTACCCTTTATATGCAATCAATGCTTCATGTTAGGATAGATCCGTTAGATTAGATGGAAAACCTTAGGTAGTTCTTTGTCGATCCACGGATTGATAAACCTTGGGGGAATACTCTAAGGGAAAAGCTACACGAACCGTGCGCTTGCGGTATACAAATCGGGGCGCTAAGGAGCGTCAACAGCCCTGCGCCTAGAGGAGCTCACCTTCGCGCACCACGACACCACCCCGACTGCCCTCGTCGCGGGATCCTCTCTCGCTTCTGCCCGTCCCCCTGCACAGGCGCCTGCAGGGTGCGGCCACACCAGCAGAGGCGAGTCTGCAGCCTCAGGGGGCGTGCTCGCGCCCAAGAACCATTGCAGCAAGCGCGGCGGCAAGAAAACGACCTTCAGCGGTCAGGGCGGTGGTCAGCCCAACAGTAAGGCGGGTCAGGGCTCCGGTGGTCTGCCCTAGCCCACCTTCTACAACCTGTGGACCGGCACAATTAAGATGTGGCCCGGTCCCCAGCCTCCCCTGGCGGCGCTCCAGCAGCCACGACCTCCTCTGCAGTAGCAACAGCAGCCTCTCCAGCAGCAGCAGCACCAGCAGGCCCTGCTCGCCTACCAGCAGGCCTTGCTGGCCACGCCTCCACAGCAGGCCGCGTCCGCTCCGCCGACTCCCAGCGTCGCCTCCTCCGGCCAGTGGTCTGCACCAGCCCGGGCTCCTACAACCCAATTGCTGGCCTCCCCTCGTGGGACCAGCTGTCGCTCGCCTCGACGTTCAGTACCATGACGCTGAACCAGCCCCAGAACACCGAGTGGTACTTTGATTCAGGTGCTTCCTCTTATATGACCTCCCATTTGACAGCCTTGTCTCATTCTTCCCCTCCACAGCCTCTCACTCCTTCCTCTATTGTTGCTGGTAATGGCTCCCTTTTGCCCGTCACTGCGACTGGCTCCACTGACTTACACAATTCTTTATGCCTTAATAATATTTTCGTTTCACCTCAACTTATTAAGAATCTTATTTTTGTTCGTAAGTTCGCTATAGATAACAATTGTTGTGTGAAGAATCTCCTGTCCAGGAAACTGATCGTCAGGTGCAATAGCTCCGGTCCGCTATATTCACTACACCTTCTAGCTGTTGCTCACTCCTTGGTCGCCACCTCCACTGCCTCCCTCTGGCACCGTTGCCTCATTCATCCAGGTCGCGAAGCCCTCGGCAAACTCGCTTCCATCCCTCCCAGCGTGCTCCAGTGATGGCGGGTCCTCTATCTGTCATGCGTGTCAGCTTGGGTGCCATGTTTGCCTCCCTTTTAGTGTATCGTCATCTCGAGCGTCTAATAATTTTGATCTCATACACCATGATTTGTGGACCTCTCCAGTTGTTAGTATCTTTTTTTTTGAAGTAAATCCAGTTGTCAATATCTCGGGGTTTAAATATTATCTTGTGATTCTCGATGATCGCTCGCACTATCTGTGGACTTTTCCTCTATGCCTTAAGTCTGACACATATGCCACTCTCACTCATTTCTTCGCTCATGTGCAAACCCAGTTCGGCGTCACCGTCAAGGCAGTTCAGTGCGACAACGGCAAAGAGTTCGACAACTCCAGCGCTCGCACTTCTTCCTGACACATGGCATCCACTTGCGCATGTCGTGCCCCTATACCTCCGCCCAGAACGGTAAAGCTGAACGCATTATTCGCTCCACTAATAATGTTGTTCGCTCCCTTCTATTCCAGACATCTGCCCCTCCCTCTTTATGGGTGGAGGCGCTCCATACCGCCACCCACCTCCTCAACATGCTCCCCACCAAAACACTCGAGTCCGCCACAACGCACTTCGTCCTCTTCGGCATCCCGCCGATGTACGACCATCTGCGTGTGTTCGAGTGTATGTGCTATCCGAACCTCTCCGCCACCGCCCCTCACAAGCTAGCTCCTCGCTCCGCTTTGTGTGTCTTCCTGGGATACTCTGCTCATTGGAAGGGTTACCGATGTCTTGATCTTGCTACCAACAAGGTCATCATCTCTCGTCATGTTATCTTCGACGAGTCTTCCTTTCCCTTTGCTGAGCAACACTTCCGTCCCTTCTCCCCTGCGGATTTTGAGTTTCTGGATAACACTGACTTTGTGTCGGCTCCTGTTGGACCGTCACAGCCCCCTGTGCTTGCAGGTACACCTCCTCGTTGCGCTGGCTCGAGCCCGTTGCTCGCCGACTGCGCCGCTCTCCAATGGTGCTCCTGCCATCGTGAGCACACCAGGACCGCCCAGCGCACAGCCACGTGCGGCACCGGCCAGTGCGTAGCCATGCGCAGCAACTCCACCCAGCGTGTAGTCACGTGCGGCACCGGACACCGTGTCGCCACACGCGGCCCTCGACGGTTCGACTACGTCTCCTGCATGCGCCGCGCAGCCACGCGCGGCTGGGGCTATCTCTGGCGCCGACTGGGTGTCCCCCGTGCGGGACATCCAGCGAGTCTACACTTGGCGCCCCCCTCGGGTTCCGTCGGGCTTCGCGCCTCTGCCGGAGCCTTCATCCTCAGCACCCCTACCCAAGGGTGCTGCCCCGACGTCACCAGTGGTGAATGATCATGCCATGCACACTCACGCCAAGAGCGGCTTCAAGATGCCTGCACGACCGCTTCTCCACGCCGCTCTGTTGCCTCCGATCTCGAAGACCTACCGCAGCGCCCTTGCCGACCCCAATTGGCGGGCTGCTATGGAGGAGGAGTTCAGTGCTCTGCTGCAGAACTCCAATTGGGATCTTGTCCCGCGTCCGCCGCGGGCCAACATCGTTTCTGGCAAATGGATCTTCAAGCACAAGTTCCAAGCTGATGGTTCTTTGGAGCGGTACAAGGCCAGATGGGGTCTTCGTGGTTTTTCTCAGCGCCCTGATGTTGATTTCGATGAGACCTTCGGTCCGGTTGTGAAGCCTGCCACTGTTCGCATCGTTCTGTCACTGGCTCTCTCCCAGCACTGGCCCATTCATCAGCTGGATGTGAAGAATGTCTTTCTTCATGGAACTTTGTCTGAAACAGTGTACTATGCTCAGCCTGCTCGTATAACAGCCCAAAAATTCAAATGCATAAATCACTCGAATTTAAAAACTATTTTAAAACTCAATTGCAAAAATTATCTCTCGAGCTCAAACTCCCGTGTCATCTAATCTTCATCTTTTGGTCTAATCACTATCTAATTATTTCCCCCATCAATCCATCGAATGCACCAATCATCCTTTGATTCATAAAGTCATCACAGTTCAACCTTGAATTGCAATGAGATTGAGAAGCAGCATGTTTATCAAATTTTTCCAAAACCTTTTTCCATTGCTCGTAACCAATCTTTGCAAAGACATTACTACCAAATTTTTCAGGCTTTCCCGGCTGAAAGAAGAGATAACAATAAAAGCAAAATGCTGCATCCTTTGCTTCACTATACTCCAACCAATCATATTTCCCAAACCAATGTTGCTGAAAAGATCTCCATTCACCACTTTGCCATTTACGAGGATATGTAAAACCAGGAGGTTGTTGAGTTGGACCCCTCAAAACATATGTCCTCTTAACTTGATCTCTAATCTCAGATGGATACTCATCAATTGGTTTGCGTAGTCCAGGATCACTAATGATATCTGAGCATCGAAACTCTACTCTGGGCATTTTTAGTTGTCTTGTGTTATCATTAGTCTCTAGAGGTGTACTACTGCTACTGCTTGAAAAATAGGTGAGCAGTGTCCTCTTCGACATCTTGCAATTCTAGGCATTATTGATAATGAATGGATTAATAATTGAATCATTGACATATATATATATAAAATAGATGCAGCAGCCAGCAGGCGTAAATGTCAGACTCCATTTAGCATTTACCTTTTTTGAATTTCTTCAAAGGATCCAGGCTTTGGCTAATTGGCTTGGCTGAATGGCTGTGCAGCCTGCTGCACGCCTGCAGGGCCCACGTGGCCACGCCACAGCACCTGCTGCACACAGCACGCCTGCTGCAGCCTGCAGGGCTCCGCCGGCCAGCCGCGCAGCTGCGCAGGCCAGAGCCCAGAGCGCAAGGCGCTCGGCGCCCCAGCCCCCAGGCCCCAGGCTCTGCTCCTCGGCCGCACGGCCCACGCGCACACGCGGCCGCGCCGCACGCCTTGCGCTCGCTCGCGCCGCGTGCCTGCTTCCGCGCCGGCGCCACAGCGTTCCGCGCCGCCGCTCACCCCTCCGCGACGAGCCTGCAGAGGCACAGCTAGGGATTTGGCTGGTGGGGAATTTCCATGTGAATGGAGAGGGAATGGATGGCCGGTCGATCCGAGTGGGCTATCACCTATCAGTGCTGGAATTGGGCTTCAACAACTTGGGCCAAAGCTAAAAATGGGTGGGTTTTTTACTCTGGCTGGCCCAACAACGAAGATGGAGGTCAGAAATCCTATATATCTTCTGGAAGATTTTTTCTTCTCCACCTTCCAGTATTTGAGATTCTTGCAAATTATCTCATCCATTGGATCTTCTCCACCCTAACCATCTTCCTCCTTGTGCTCCCTTCCTCGTCACGCGCCGCCGCCGCCCTCGCATGTCCGCCTGCCCGCGCCGCGCGCTGCGTGCTGCTGCTGCTCGCCGTGCCGCGCTCTGCATGCTGCTGCTCGCGCCTCGCGCCCCGCGCCCCGCGCCACTCACCTGCTCAGCTTGAGATTTGTTGAAGCCAAGTCAGATACTTGATACTTCGTTGTTCATCTACCGCCATGGTTCGGACATTGTTTATCTGCTTCTCTATGTGGATGACATTTTCTTAATCGCGTCCCGGCGCACCATTGGAGCTCTCCAACGGGAATTTGCTATGAAGGATCTGGGCGAGCTACACCACTTCCTGGGCATGCAGGTTCAGCGCAGCAGTGAGGGTCTGTTTCTTTCCCAATGCCAATACATGATTGATATCCTTAGTCGGACTGGCATTGCGGATTGCAAGCCAGTCTCTACTCCGGTTGACTACAACACGAAGCTCTCTGCTAATGGAGTTCCTGTTCAGGATGCGACGAATTTCAAGAGTCTTGCTGGCGCACTACAGTACCTCACCTTTAGCAGGCCAGATATTCCTTATGCGGTTCAGCAGGTCTGCCTCTATATGCATGATCCTCGAGAGCCGCATCTCGTCTCTCTCAAGCGGATTCTGCGCTACATCCGGGGCACTCTTCATCTCGGGCTTCTCCTGCGACCCTATTCGTCAACTAAGCTGATGGTCTACTCCGATTCTGCCTGGGCCAGTTGTTCTGATACGCGCAAGTCCACCTCGGGCCACGCTGTGTTCCCTGGTGACAATCTGGTATCGTGGTCTTCCAAGCGGCAGCACACTGTTTCGTGCTCCAGTGCGGAAGCTGAGTATCGCGCCATCACCAACGCTGTTGCCGAGGCATCCTGGCTGCAACAGCTTCTCCAGGAATTGCACGCTCTGCTTTGCCGCGCCAAATTAGTTTGTCACCAGATTAGAGACTTTGCGAGGGCAGGAAGAAAAACGCACATAAAGCTCGGCCAAGACTGAATTAAACAAAGCCAGCTTGATTAACACTAATGACCATGCTTAAGTGATGATTAGAGACTAATGCACAAAATTAACACCCTGGGTGTTACAGCCCTCCCCTTAAAAGAATTTCGTCCCGAGAAGCAGATCAACTAGGAAAGAGTCACCAGAGAAGGTTGATGCTGACAGTATAATTCCATGCAAATAAGGATTAGGAACTTAGAGAAAGATTAAGAGAGCAGATTAGTCTGTCAAGAATTACAGCATCTCCCTCGATTTTTTGTCTGACCGGTAACTTGTCCAACTTTAAGTGTTGTATGCCCCCTTGTCCCAACAGGATGGCACAGGTAAATTAATATGCTAGTTAGAGAGCCAAATTAGCATTGTAAATGAATATGTAAGTCACAGAGCAGAGCAAATATCAGTTTGCTAGATGCATGTCATAGTGGAGAACATAATTAGCAAGGTAAATTAATATGTTAATTGCAGAGCAGTGCAGGAAATAATTGTTGTGAGAATTAAGTCGAAGAGATACTTCAGATTACTACTTCTCATGAGAAAAGAAAATTAAACATTTATATAATACAGTATATATGAAACTGGACTAATAACAATGAGACTTTGCGAGGGAATAAGCTATGTAAACATAGACCCATGGTTTATGTGTAATACAGTATATATGGAACTGTAGTAACAATGAATGTGGAATATAGATAGTAACATGCAACATAATAGAACAGACATCAAACAATGATGATTTACCTTGGAGTCAACGATGGCGCTTGTAGGGTTGTCAAAAAGGGCCGGATGGCAACAACATGAATACCGTAAGAAGGTTGAGCAGCAGCCGAGTTATGTGCATTATCATGTAGGTAGCGACATGTGATGATACCTAAGCACTACTTCGCGGTGTGGCATGTGTGATGTTGACTCTGATTCTCCATGAGGCAATAAAAAGGCGGATGCTTGTCTTAGCTGTTTGACATTGGAGGTCTCTGCAGTGTAGAGTAACAAACTAAGAGTTCTTGATGGCCCCTATAGGAAACAAGCTAAAACCTTGCCGTAAAGCAGGAAAAGTAAGCATACATATCCATGAACAACCACCTGACCTGAACTTGGATGACCCTGAAGGGTAGCTTTACGTTTATGTTGCAGGCCGCGCATTGCTGATTCCTGCGAGTATGAGTAGAGCAGTTAGGCTAGGCATTGATAAATAGCGCAACTATCGAAAGCAAAGCATTGTGTATTGTATAGGTATGAAACTGCACTTCTGATAGCAACTACCCGTAAGAATAATGTGTGGGATAAGCCATCAGCAACACAACACATGAATTGCAAAAAAAAAAAATTGCAAAAAGATACAGACTCTAGATTTTATCCAAGGAAAGATATCAGGCACCATATTTTTTTAGAATGGCTGCACAAATTAGCGTAAGTGACAAAGAATAGGTAACGAAAAGCATCAGTGAAACCTTATACCTGCTCTGCAAAGCTGTATAATGAATATCAAGGAATACCTGACAAAGAGGGGCTCTTTGGCAGAATCCTTGTCCCATCATTTTGCACGGAGGTTTTATGTCACCTGTGTTTCAGAACTTGTGGCTGCAGTAAGTATGCAACAGTGAATGATAATATACATATATGTCCAGAATAAAGACATCTCAATTGATCAAGGGTTAAGGTAGATAGGACGTAGTACATTGTCTTATGCTAAAGTGTCCAGAGATATAGTAAGCCAACAACTGAAAGGAAGTACGCAATGGAAGACCTGTGCTTTCACAGCAAGACCATCTACTGTCCCTTTTTTGGTCAGTATATGGCAATTTAAAAAAACAGGAATATAAAGAGATTCATTTCACAGCAGGGAAAAATTCTTCTTATGGTCGGTCGAAACAATCACTCTGTTCGGCTGGCTGTGGCTGGTGCTAATTTGTTGTGAGAGAAAAATATTGCTGGCTGGCTGGTAGCTGATGGCTGGTGTTGATTTGGTGTGAGAGAAAAACACTGCTGGCTGGTTGGCTGACAAGCCAGCCGAACAGAGTGAATATATTCCTACAATGGAGTCCAAGCTTCAATAATGAAGCCATGCATGCATATATTCCTACAATGGAGGCCAAGCTTCAATGAAGCCATGCATGCATATATCTACAGTATTTATCAACTGTTGCAGGTAGGGTAAATACTGTGGCTATGCCACGAAAAAACAAGAATGCCGCCTCTACCCAAGGTAGACAAGCATGATACCTTTGCCTCACTCGAACCGTCAACCCAGGGCTCCATTGGTTAAATTTATAAACGGTCCGGTCCTAATAGCTGTGGCGCTGTGCTCTCCATTAACACTGTCAGTGTGAGCCACAGGATGTCGTTGGCTTCTTGCTGCTATGGTGTGATCGGGTGGCTTGTTGCTGGACAAAGCCCCCAATTACAAACACACAAGGCTAAAGCACATCTAATATGGGCTTCCAACAAAACAGTACGGGATTTTATTATTATTATTATTATTATTATTATTATTATTATTATTATTATTATTATTATTATTATTATTATTATTATTATTATTATTATTATTCCCACAAACAAGGGCGGACCTGTAGTATGCAAGCCCGCCATGTAAGGCGTAGAATCTGAAAGCCGTTTCTAAAATGAACTTGAAGCTGTTTCTAAAATAAACTCGAAGCTGATAAATCCACCAGCTCCCCAGAGCCGTTTCAGAAAAGGCACGAGCCCTTCCAATCGGCGCCTAGGTCACCGGCTCCCAAGAGCCCTTTTGTAGAAGAATAGAGGTGGAGAAGAAGTAGCGCCCCCATATATACAAGCAGAGTTTCCTCACCTCTCCACTAACACAGTCCGAATCTGAGGAAACCTGATGAAATTCAGACTTCCCAAGAAACTGATCAGGCTTGGGCGATCGGCAAACGTGTGGCCATGGTTACTGGCAGTATGAAATGGCAACTACAAATCTTGAATGACTGCATGTTGTTAACGTTTTGCAGTTGTGTGGACGTGTTCAGTTTGGTGGTGGGTAGTACTGGGGATTAAATGCCTTACAAGTCGGAATCCACCCCAATCCTCTTTGTAGAAATCAACCAAACAAACCCCAAGGGCACAGTCACCAAAGAACACCCTCTAGCGAATTGCCTTCAAAATTGGTCAAAAAGGATCAGTAAACAAACACCAAAACATGAGGCGTAAGTTGCAGATGTGTTTGAAAGTCTCCATTCCGGACTCCCAATGGAAAAGGATGCAGTAATAACATTGAGTTCTCTCACAGGACAACACTAATAGCGGTAGTAAAAAAAAGGTGGAATCACATTGTTTGGTAAGGTACAACAACAGCATGCAGAACAGAGCACCACTTCAGCAGCATCAATGACAATCTACTTAGCCTGCATACAGAACAAATGAAATAAGTAAATTATATGCCAAAAGGGTTTCTACATAACATGATGAGAAAAACAGCGGCGAGTAGTAACTATTGCCATTTATCAATCACATGTAGACTCATGGTGTATTATTGTTTTAAAGTAAGCATTGAAAATAATTCAAACCATGATGCTGAATTCATGTCTAGAAGCAGGGCAAATTATGCAATGAAAACACAACAGTTAATTGGAGAATATATGATCCAGCATCAGGCACAGAGACCTATAGAAGCTCATTGACTGACCAAATGTCACCACAATGACGTGTTCATTGACTAGAGTGGAACAGCCAATTCCCAAACAACAAACATGCTCAAGATCCAGGAAACAATTTAGCAAAGAACAAACAGTTCATCAGACCATCATTCAACATCACTAAGTAATCATTGTAATACAGCATGCCAAGGAATTTGCCGATTTACCAGTTCAAACAACTGGTTTCGCCAGTTTACCCCCGTAAACATTGGCTTCGCCCATTTACCATCCGAAACACTGCCACTTTGATTATCTCACCGCTACGACCATCTTACCCCTGACCCCACAGGTCAGATCCTTCTTCTCCACCTCTCCATCTTCCTCAGCACAGCGAACGCCTCTGCGACTGCGCATGGCTGTACCCGCAGCTCGCCGTTCTTCTTCCTGGGGTTGCCGTCCTTGACCACGGCGGCGGCGGCGTCTTCTGTGTCGTCATTCGACTCATCCACCTTGCTCTTCTTGCCGTGGTGCTCGTGATGCTGCTGCCCTTGCCTCCCTCCTCCTGTTCCTGCGTGGGGAGCTAGCGGCCCACGGCCTGGCGCCGCCGCCGGGCGTTGCAGGCCCCGCCCCCTCCTCCACTGGCCGCGCGGGGAGCAGGCCGCCGCCAGGCGCTGCAGCCCCCGCCCTCTGCCCGCTCCACCGCCATGGCGCGAGATCAGGCATCTCCAGCGAGCTGCTCGGCTGTGGGGGACCTCAAGCTCGCGGGTAAGGTTGAGTGGCGCGCGCGAGCTCGGGCGTTGCGGGCGTGCTGCGTGGCCATGGGCACCTCCTTATCGGCTTATCGCGCTTGTCGTCGGAGACGAGATGGCTGCCTGCCTGCCGACGGCGGCTTTGGCCTGCACGAACGGAAGGGGAGGAACCGAGGGAGATAACAGACGAGGGCAAAAAGGTCAAGTGGTAACAAAAGACGAGGTGGCAATGCTTGGAGTGGTAAACTAGCGAATCTAATGTTTGGAGGGGTAAACTGGCGAAGCCAGTTCTTTGAACTGGTAAATTGTCAAATTCCTCCAGCATGCCTGGGAAGATTGTTTAGCTTTGACCTAACAATCACATCACAATCCACGCTAAAGAATGCATTGGTACTGTATTAGGCTTTCCGCGAAGTGCAGAAACAAATCCTAGAGCCTAAATGTACACAGCAACACTAACATTAGTCTCATCTAAATGTTACCACACCTCACAGGAATATTATTGGTCTCATCTAAATTTAGTAATCAATGCATCGGTCTCATCTAACTTCTAGCGATCCAGCAGCGCACTGATAGTAATCACAAAGTAGCAGTAATGTACAAGAAGACAAGAGGTGATGATGAATTTCACCTTTAAGCTGAGGGGATCTCGACCTCGCCGTCGTCAATCTCCTGCTGCAGGTCCTTGGGGTCCTTGCCGTCGACGGTGCACCCGACGCTGACGCAGGTGCCGAGGATCTCCTTGACGGTCCCGGCCATCTCCTTGGCCATGGACCTAGCCCTCATGGTCCTGGCGATCTCGACGACGTCGTCGAGGCTGATGTTGCCGCTGTGCTTGATGTTCTTGACCTTCTTCCTGTCCCTCTCGGGCTCCTTGAGCGCCTTGATGACGAGCGCGGCGGCGGAGGGCACGACCGAGACCTTGGCCTGGCGGTTCTGGACGGTGAGCTTGACGGTGACGCGGAGGCCCTTCCAATCCTTGGCCGTCTCCTTGGCGATGTCCTCACCGATCTTCTTCGGGGAGAGCCCGAGCGGGCCGATCTTGGGCGCCAGCGACGACGCCGCGCCGACCTCGCCGCCCGTCACGCGGACGAAGACCTCCACCACCTGCGACGGGTCGAGCTTCGGCGGCATGGCGGCGGCGGCGGGGGTGCGGGTAGGGTTTGGAAGAGGGCGAGGGCTGGCGGCGGCCGGGGGCTAGGGTTTTTGTAGGCCGTTTGCGCGTGCTTATATATAGCGTGGCTTGCTTGCGGCCTCCCATTTGGGCCTGGTTTGGGCCTTTGGGGCACTGTGAAAGCCCACTTAGAACTCAGCTCGGCATCTCTTTGGGCTGCAATGAGGTGGATCTCCTGGTGCTGTAAATTTTGGTCTGAAGGTGTTTCAATTGCAAGTAATGTGGCCCATCTTCCCTTTTAGGCCCATGCATATCCTCAACGAGTCCATTTGAGCTCTTTCATAGAACAGCAGCAGGGATTTTCATCTATGCCAGCGACCTAGGGCTTCCTAGGGTTTGCGACTTCGGCGGTGATCTCGTCGCCGGCGAAGGGATCACGTCTACCCCGCAGTCCTGCCTCCCCCTCGCTCGGGCTGACAAAGGGGCTACCCTAGCGCAGCTGCCCGGCCTTGGCGAGAGGTGAGAATTTAGGATTCTGCAGGTGGTAGCCCTAAGACGCCTTCTGCTGCTTTTCGTGTAGTTGAAAAGAGGATGAAGGAGGCAAGAGACAAGGAAGCGTCGTCGGTGGTGGAGGAAGGGGCAATAAAATCTCCAACAAAAGATAGGGCGGCCTCTCTAGGAGAGGACCGTCGAGCACGATGAGTTGCCTCAGTTGGAACTGTCGCGGCTTAGGCAATGCTGCGACAGTGAAGGAGCTCCGCGAACTAGCGAAGCGTTTTGCCCCGTCCGTGCTTTGTGTGCTGGAAACACAAGTTCATAAAGCACGTGTTGAAGGTCTTAAGAGCACCTTAGGTTATGATAATGCTTTTGTTGTAAGCAGCTCTGACCGCAGTGGCGGTTTGGGGATCTTTTGGAACAATACAATAAAGGTAGAGATCTTACCATACTCACAATACCATATCGACGTTTCTGTAACAGAAGCTGTGGGCGATCCATGGAGGTTAACTTGTGTGTATGGGGAAGCACAAACAAGTGAGAGGTTTAAAACGTGGAACATGTTAAAGCATATAAAATCATCTAATGCCTTGCCGTGGGTGTGCATTGGTGATTTTAATGAAGTTTTACATCAATCGGAGCATGAAGGAGTGCAGGAACGAAGCTATGGCCAGATTCAAGGCTTCCAAGAGATGGTGGATGTATGCGGCCTTTATGACCTTGGTTTTGAAGGGCGCAGATGGACTTTTGAGAAGAAAGTGACGGGGGAAGTTATTGCCGAGTGCGTCTTGATCGTGCTCTGGCTACTCCGGTGTGGAACTCCCTCTTTCCGTTTGCCACTGTGCGCAACCTGGCAGCTGCAGCTTCGGATCACGGCCCCATATTGTTGCTGTGGCGCCAGGAGGTGGGAGGAAAACGGAAACAAATAGGCAAGAAGCTGTTCAGGTATGAAACCATGTGGGAATCGCATGAAGAATTTTCCACATGGATAACAGACACTTGGCAGGAAGAGGGGAAGGCTCGGACGGTGCAGGAATTGCAACGGAAAATAGCTATCGTGACAAGTAAGATGGAAGGCTAGGGCCGGACAATATTTGGTAATGTACGCTTGGAGATTCAACACCTGAAAGAGGAACTGGAGAAATTACAGGCTGACCCCACCCGCACTGGGCCATCGTATATTGAATGCAAGATCACTGACAAACTGGTTGAGCTGTATCACAGGGAGGAGATTATGTGGCAACAAAGGTCAAGAATAACATGGTTAGCAGCAGGTGACAAGAATACTCATTTCTTCCATCTGCGAGCGTGCCAGCGACGAAAAAAGAATAGAATTACAAGGCTGAAAAGAGTGGATGGGCATTTAAGTGAGGACGTACAGGAGATGGGCAGCTTAGCTTCGTCCTTCTATCTGGATTTGTACAAGTCTGAAGGCATTGAAAATATGGAGGCAGTGCTAAATACGGTGCCAGTCAAGGTAACGGCAGAAATGAATGACAATCTCCTTGCGCCATTTAGTGAGCAAGAAGTAAAGGCGGCTCTCTTCCAGATGTTTCCTACCAAGGCACCGGGGCCAGACGGCTTGCCAGCACATTTTTTCCAAAGAAATTGGAGCATATGTGGCGAAGAGGTCACCGAGATAGTTTTGTGTATCCTGAAGGGAGATGATGATTCGTCAAGTGTTAATGATACATTGATTGTGCTCATACCAAAAGTTGCAAGCCCGGAGGACTTGGCACAGTTCCGTCCCATCAGTCTGTGCAATGTGATTTATAAAATCGCATCAAAAGTGGCTGCAAACCGCCTGAAGCTCGTGCTACCCCAGATCATCTCCGAGGAACAGTCAGCCTTTGTTCCCGGCCGACTTATCACGGATAATGTTATCACAGCATATGAGTGCTTGCATTTTATGAAAAAGAAGAGGAAGCGAGACAAACGATGTTGTGCGCTGAAGCTGGACATGAGGAAAGCATATGATCGTGTGGAGTGGAGTTATCTACGTGCTATCATGACCAAACTTGGTTTTCATCATTTATGGGTCGACATGGTAATGCATTTGATTTCTACTGTTTCTTTCTCTGTTCTATTCAATGGAGAACGTCTCAGCTCTTTTAAGCCGACAAGGGGGATCCGTCAGGGCGATCCTATCTCTCCGTATTTGTTTCTTTTGGCAGCAGAGGGCCTGTCGTGCCTCTTAAACTCAAGACTTCGATCATCGACGCTTAAAGGTATCAAGGTGGCTCCATCGGCTCCGGTGGTAAGCCATCTACTCTTCGCGGATGATAGCCTGCTGTTTTTTGGAGCAAATACTGAGAATGCCTAGGAGATTAATGACGTGATGGAAACCTATTGTCGAGCATCGGGCCAACAGATTAATATGGATAAGTCTTCAATCCATTTTGCCAAAGGGGTTTCAAACAGTACCAGGGAGGAGATCAAGACATTGCTGAATGTCCAGAATGAATCTGTGAGCGAAAAATACCTAGGAATGCCATCTGATGTTGGCGGGTCTGTCAATGATGCTTTCAAATACCTAAAAGACAGAGTTTGGAAGAGGGTTCAGGGCTGGATGGAACACTCTTTGTCAGAAGGTGGGAAAGAAGTTCTCATCAAGGCAGTTGCGCAAGCAATACCGACGTACTCTATGTCGTGCTTTAAACTACCAAGAGGCTTGTGTGAACACATCAATGGGATTGTGAGGAGCTTCTGGTGGGGGAGCACAGACGGCAAGAGGAAACCTTGTTGGGTCGCTTGGGATGATATGATCAAGCCCAAGAGGTGGGGAGGACTCGGATTCAGAGATATCGAGATGTTCAATCTTGCTCTACTGACAAGACAGGCATGGTGCATCTTGAAGGAGCCCAGCTCTCTCAGTGCACGGGTTCTTAAAGCTGTTTATTATCCTAATGTGGATTTCCTGGAGGCCGGGTTAGGTGTATCGCTATCACGTGTTTGGCGAGCTATCAGTGAAGGCAAGGAGGTTTTGGCACATGGTATTATCAGTAGAATTGGCTCGGGAGAAACAACAAATATTTGGAGAACAAACTGGCTGCCCCGTGACGGCCAGCTCCGGCCGTTTAGTTGTCCTCGACCAGACACCCCGCAGCTGGTCAAGGAGCTGATTGATCCACTAACTCTAGGATGGGATCATGCTAAGTTGCAACAATTCCTCACACCGATGGATGCAGAGGTAGCTAGCTGTATTCCCCTCCCAATGAGAAGGTATGATGATTTCTGGGCTTGGCATTACGAGAAGTTTGGCTTGTTCTCGGTACGGTCAGCGTACCATATGCTAGTTCAGAGACAAGAGAATGTTACTGCATGGCTGGAGAATAAGCCGGGACATTCAAACGTTGAGGCAGATGAGCAGGAGTGGTCAGCCATCTGGCAGCTAAAAGTTCCCTCTAAAATCAGGGTGTTTCTGTGGAGACTGGCAAGGCACTTGATCCCAACAGCAGATGTACTCCATCGGCGACATATGGCAGAGCAGGCAGGCTGCCTGATATGTGGTGAACCAGATTCTTGGAAACACTCTCTGTTGGAGTGCAATATGGTCAGATGCGTCTGGGCCTTGGCAAAAGAGGAGACTGTAGAACATATATGCAACATCCAAGAGCAGAATCCGAAGGCATGGTTGGCAGCAGTTATCTCCTCTCTGCCGAGAGAGGAGTCAAGGAGAACGATGGTGACACTATGGGCGCTTTGGCATGCTAGAAGGAAGGCTGTATACGAAGACACATTCCAGAGCCCATTATCGACACACAATTTTGTGAAAAGATTTATTGCCGATCTGGATCTCTCACAACCTCAACCAGCGGCGAGGCAAAGAACAGAAACTAGGATACCGAGGTGGATTCCTCCCCCAGGCGGGATGTCGAAGCTTAATGTTGATGCGGCTCTCTCTAAAAATTCAAGGATGGCCTCTGTAGCGGCCGTCGCCAGAGATGGGGCAGGAAGATTCCTCGGGGCATCGGCAGTGGTTATGTTGGGTATCTCTGATCCGGAAACCATGGAGGTGCTGGCGCTCAGGGAAGGGCTGGCACTAGCAAATGATCTATCACTCAGCCGGGTGCGGATGGCAAGTGACTGTGCTAATGCAGTTCGGGGTATGGCAGGCAGCACATCCGGTGTTTATGGCCAGATTGTCAAGGAACTTAAGGAAGGTGCTGCGGCCTTTCAGATGATGGAGATCGCCCATGAACGGAGGGATGCAAATTTTGACGCTCACACTCTGGCGAGAAGTACGCTCTTCAGTTCTACCGGCCGGTATGTCTGGTTTTCTGATCCGCCTGATGGCATGTGTAACTCTTTTATAAACATTTAGTTCTGGGGTGCTGAACCCCCTCTCAAAAAAAAATTGAGCTCTTTCATCCCCCTCGAAAAGAAAAAAAAATAGAGCTCTTTCATTTCATCGCCATCGGCGCTGATGATTGGTGGCATGCTAGCCCTCACTCACTTAACACGATGATCTTATTTTTTGGCAGAACACGATGATCTACTTACTACTAATCGATCGATGTGGCCGGTGAGGCGTCGGTCTCCTGACACATGCCATCGCGACTGCTACCTGCCTGATGCCTCCTGCTCACGATCCACTCTCCAGGTTGTTTCTGCCTTTCAGGCCCTGGGCTCATTCACCATCTCAAGCACAACATGATGGGAGTTTAGTTTGTGAAATCTGCAACATCCTGCCTGCTCTGTTTCATCATCGAGTCTAGGGATTCTGTTGGCACACAGGATTCTCTAGTACTACCTGGTTGCGTCTCATCAAGGATCTGCCCCCCAGTAGCTCGCTCGAACCGCAATCTAAGTGCCTTCTTACTATTACTAATTGGAGGGTTTTTTTGGAGGCTTCACGTGAAGTCACTTAGGATCCTGAGTGGACACTCTGAAAAAATAGAAAAATCCTATAAATTATCACAAAAATCAGAAACATCCAGTCATTAATCCAACAACTCTAATTATAATAATCATCGGATCTGTTATCTTTCCTAATAAATTACCCACCTCTGTCATTATGAAAATAGACTAAAGTAACCCCCTAAACATGTATCTAAATTACCCACCTCTGCCATTATAAAAAAAACTAAAGTAACCCCTAATCTTTGTGTAAATTGCCAACGTATGCCATAATAAAAATAATACAAATACTCCCCTAAATTTGCATATAAGTTATCCAATTATGTCATTATTGTTACAAGTTAAATTACTCATAAATCTGAATCTAAATTATATAATTATAATAATAGTGCACCAATATAAAATTCTAAAATTACTATTTCTATCATTATTAATATATTATTTATATAAAAATACTATCCACGATATATGTCACAATATATTCATGTATGATGGAAGAGATAAAAACACCAATTCACAAATAAATAGTTCAACTAAACATATATTGAATATATATGGAGGTGCACAAAATGAAATTTATTGTAACTAAATAATGAAAATATACATTTTAGAGTATGAGCGTGAGATAGATAACTTTGATCTTATTTTTATATTAATTCTAATTAGCTCGTGCAGGAGCCCGAGTTAACAAACTAGTTCACATCAAAGCGCTCCCACCCCCACCGCCATGGCTCGATCTCTCCAGCCTTGGAAGCAATGATGAGCCGCCGCCGACGGCGAGGACGAAGGCGACGGGCGACGGCTACACCATGTCGATCGCAATGCGTATCCCCACGCACGCATGACGACGACGCCGACGCGGCGTGCTGCTGACCATTGCATGGATCCCAAGCAATCAGCTGTTGTTGCTGCCCCGTCACCTTCTCCGATCAGTGCGCGTGATCCCGACGCGCCATGGATTTCAGGAGCCCAAACTCCGCCTGCTAGTGCTCATTCTGCTAATCCGGGATCAGAAGCTGCACGGATTAGTAGGCTGCATTAAGTCTGAGCTCCCACTTGCAGCTCCACTTCGACAGTACTACTCCTCGCTCGATCTGTATCTTGCGCTTGTCTCGATTGGTTGCAAGTAACATGGGAGCTGATGGATGGTCCTTCTCTGCTCCCGACAGTCCACCTCAACCAACACTGTTTGCTGCCTTCGTTAGTGGGCGGATTAGCACTCCTCCCTATCATCTGACAGGCCACATTTAGCATGTGGGCGATCGGCTTACAGTAGTCTGCCAGGAAGGAACCTTCCGATCATCCACTCCTGTACTTGCTGATGAATCTACTCTCTTCTCTCTTTTTTTTTTCTTGTTTTCTTTTTTCGGTGCATGACTATTTGACGTGAGCAATAGGCTAGTAGTAGTGGTCAGTGTCAGCAGCTTAATGGTCATCATTACCAAGACTGAAACAGGCCTGGAAATCGACCGGCGACCTGCCGTTGCGTCAGTGCCGGAAGCTTCGGAGACGACTTGGCCATGGCCAGTAGATGATGATGTCAACCTTACCTGGGCTGATGCAGCACGGCAGCACGCGATGGCCATGGCCTGACCAGAGATCCATCCGATCCAGTGCAAGGTCGCTCTCCGGCTCGGCATTCAGAGACGGCATCGAGACCGCCACGGAAAGCCTCTGAACTTACAGGTACACTTCGTTTTCAGTGGATTCTCCGTGCCCTCTGCACCGTCTCGTCAAGACACCCATCCTTCGAAGCGCCGCCTCCGATGATCCGTCGGTGTGGTCGCCGGCCGGCCTGCCGCCGCCACTTGTCCGTCCTCTTTTCTCTACAGGAGTAGTAGGTGCTACACTGAGCCAGCATCAGAGATCACACACAATTCAGCAAGTGTATCAGCTACTGCAGCCTTGTTATCATTATCCTGTTCCCGTCAGGTGACGGATGGGTTCAGAATTCAGACATGACGGTTGTTCAGGCGCTGCTGTCATAGCCAGGGAGTTGTACTTCCATTATCTTGGAAATAAAGGGAGCAATGAGCGTGCAGGCCGCTTAACATTTGTTAAGCTCATCCCTAGACCTTAGTGCTGCTTCAGGGGAAGCTCAGGGTATAGGTTTATCCATGCTTGCCCTGCACTGATCTCCATTGTCCTTCTCAGTGGCCGTGTACGTTGGACTGTCTCCAATCTTGCTTGTACAATCATTCTCTCTCTACTCCCTTTTCTTATTTTTCTTTTTGAACTTTCTCCCAAGTGAAAGATGAAAGAATGATGCAACTGTGCAAGCGTCGCACGGAGACGGAACACACGTGGGTGCGTCCTGGCATGCGTCGACGTCTCTTGTGCGTACCGTTGCTTGGCGCTCTTGACCTCACCTTAGCATCTGCATCACCCTCGGCTCTGCTCCTACTGATGACGGCGACCTGCTACTGGCGCCAGAGAGTGCCTTCTGCTGGGAGGAGCGCATTTGGTGACACATTGACGTCTGACGTGCTGCTTTCCATCCGACTGATTCACCTTGTTTTGTTGCTGTAATGTGCGCTGTTATAGTGTTACTTGCTCTTCCTGCTCTGACCGTTCAAAAGGCGAAAAAGGATAGTTCCTTCTTCTTGTTTGAGTCACTTTACAGATGTACGTGTGTTAGATGTAAAATCTGAAGATCTGAAGAAAGAACAATGACCCTGATGGAGCTCCAAGCCTGCAACTTCCACCAGAAGTCTGCAACTGCTTGCTGAACTTTCCAACAAATATGAAGAGAAGGGCAAATGGTACACATCTGCGACATGAAAGGTGCTACAACTGAATTGCTGTGGCACAATCCACTGAATTAATGGCCAAAAGAAACAAGAGCTAGCTTCTAGGGGTTCAAGTCATGAATCAATGAATAATTATCAGTGAGATGTCAAGTTTTCCCTCTGAAAGACAAGTCCTTTAGCAACGGGAACATTTCAAGATGTGCTGCTTCCACAACAAAGAACAGAAGCGAGCAACAGGGACTAACAATTAATTAACAAAATGTAACGGCTTAACTCTGGAGATTAGTAGATCAGGTGAAGTGAACAAGGCCAAAATGGCTTGGAAGTCGTTACTCTTCAGTGGGCTCAATTCCCTTCTTGCCGTCACAGCATTGTCAGACTCTCTGTCAGGCGCAACTTCCAAGCTGTTACATTCTCTCCAGCACTTGTGTGGAGAGAAACGGCCTCCGGTGTGCCGATGAGCTGCCGCGCCGACAGTCACCGGCGGGGAAAAAAATAGCTTCGCACCTCTCCTGTGGTTCTTCAGCAGATCATCGGCGGCGCACGGGCAAGCCAGCGCAGGCGGTCGGGAGCTCGTCGTCGTCCGTCATGCTGCCTATTGCCGGTCCGGCAACAGCCGTGGTTAGGAGGGGCAGAATGCCAGGATCTACATTTCTGTCATCGGAGGTGGGGGTGTGGGTTGGTTGGTGGTCTGTTGTCTGTCTACTACGGCCTTCTGCCGTACTGCAAAACCATGAGGTGGTTAGCGACTGGCATGTCCGGTGGCGCCACCGACGGCGAGACGGCAGCGTCGCCCTGGCACCAGATGCCGTCCCGGACATGCTGCAGGGTCAGGAACGCGGGGAGCGGTCGCCCTCGGCACGTGATCTCCACCTGCACAGGTAGATCAGACACAAGCATGTTTCGTCAGTTCAGATCAGTAACTTCAGCTCAGTTCAGCGCAGCCATCAGAGAACAAACTCAAGACTTGGACAGATAACAGATAGCACATAAAAGCATTGTTTCGCACTGAAATTGTGTGCATACGACTCCACACTGATGCACTCTAATGATTCGTGGAAAAGAGTGAGATGGTGATGGGGTTCTGATGGTTCTTGTATCTCCTAGGAGCAACCCCACACTGCACAAAACAGGCATGAGCATTGCAAAACTTAGCAACGCGATGGGCGATGCCCTCTCTGCAAGGCTACAACACAGAAAAGATGCACGCCCAGAATGGTGCCCTGACGCCCGATGTCTGATTCCCCTGTAAGTTTGCGATAATGGCACTGCATCACCTTCTCCCCCACATGAGTGAGATGAGATTCCTTAATCTAAAAAATAAGTGAGATGAGATGCCCAGACAACCTACTGCAAGTCTGCAACTAGGGGTGGTAAAGGGCTCAAAATTTTGAACTAGAAAATCTAAGGGCCGGGTTCTAATCTTATACAATTTTGAGCTAAAAAATGTAAGGAACTTGATGGGCTGTGAAGAGGCCACTAGGACCATGGCCCATTACCACCCCTAACTGCAACATATAAACGGTTTATCCGGGAGAAAATAGAGCACACTAAACGTGCTTGCAAAGCACAGATCTCAAGAGCAAGCAGTCCAAAACATGTATTCAAATTACCCAGCACAGATCTGAGATGCACAACTAACAGGAACCTCTTCTCTGCCTGTTTGTTCCCCCGTTTTTTTCGTTTTCTTTACCGGCCATGTACGTTGCTCATTAGTTTAACCAATCACCCTAGACTCTCAAGTCAATGGTTTAGATCTTGAAAACAAGTGCTAAGCGTACTGAATACGTACCATAAACAACACGGAAATTCAAACTAAGCATGGTCCAGGAAAGGACTAATGTTGATTGATTGGTTGGCTGATTCTTCCATCCCAAAATCGTCCAGGAGTATGCATGGGTTAGCAAGCAAAGCCACACCCGTGATGTGCAGGTGCTGTACTAGCCTATTACGGCCGTGCTTGCCTACCTAACATGCCATAGCATGACAGCAACGCCTGGCCCTACTCTGAACTTTTTTTTATTTTAGGTAAACAGCGCCACCGACATTGCTGACGTCGACGGCAGATCATGCTGCGCAACCTAAAATAGGCCTCGTGATGCATACTCACTGAATAAAATAGATGCTATTTGACCTAATAATTGCATGGTACCTGCTAATTAAGACGATAATTAGTGCCCAAGGATATGGTAAATTTCTATGAGTTTGCAGCAGAATACTCCTTGTAAGATGAGTTTGCAGCAGAGATGCTAGATTGGAATGTGCATACATCAGTGGCGCTTTCTGGTGACATGTTTACAGGATGAAGTCCAACCCCTCAACCTCTCCCCTCCACCGACGCCAACTCAATTCAAGTGCTGTGTCTGAGTTGCTTCCTCCAAGGTAAAGTGGTCATTCAGTTTCATACATGTTTCTTTTCCTCTCTTTTCCATCACAATGTGATGAATAGTGCAACTTAAAAGAAATCACTATATATGAATTCATACTTCAGAAAAGAAGGTAATATTCCCAAATACTCTCACGCGCGCAAATATTTCCAAATTTATTCAATGGGGGATGTTTTTGTCAGCTATGCTTATGTGGCATCGACTGAAATTGTATCTTAGGTATATGAATCCTTAAAAAAAACTCCAATCTATACTCGTATCTTTATAGTATAAAGAAATCATTATTGTTTCTGTCAATTTATTACTGTGTAATAAAAGAGTCATTTTCACTTAATCATCTATCTGTCATTATATTGTTAGTGTTGTACTAAAATGGAAGCATCATTACTTGTACGTTTTGCATACACACCAAAGGAAGTACGAATACTGAAAACTCTACGGTACCATTATGAATAGACAATGAAGTGTTCAGAACAAGATTAGCATTGTGATAGTTATTGCACATCCATTAACTAATTAGTGATCAATCTAGTGTCCAATACACATCCATTGCCTAAAAACAAGGAAAAGTACCATATACCTACTATAACTGGACAGTCACCATATAAAGAGGATTTGACTAATCAAATTTTGTTATTTATAGCTATAAGAATCTTTGTTTTCTACTGTTTACTCTAGTGCAATCAATCATTTACATCTAATTAGCATGCATAAGAGAAGGAGCAAGCACATTTAAGTTTTAAGTTATTCCCTGATATAAGTTAAATGAAATGAGTTGTAGCATGCTGATTATGACAATTTAATCTTGAAAGAATGATAAAAAAATTCTCAAACACAAGAAAATGCAAATTAACAAAGTTCTAACGAATGAAATCAATCAAATTCTGAATTCTACAAAAGGGAATAGCATGCTAGTGCGAATTATGTCTCTTGCATATATTTGCAAATCTATTACAAGAAATGACAAATTTAGTTATGATCCTACAGATGAAAACCATATCAAATCATGAATCCTAAGATTCCATTGCAGCACAGCTATTTTTACAACTAGCTTTGCACACTACAGTAATGTAATGTATGTGGAAACCAGATGTTCAGATAAGTTGCAATATCTAGAACTAATTGTTGAAACTCAAGCATTGTGTAGCAACACTGACATTGCTAGAACTACAAATTAACTTCATCAATCTGTACAACGAAACGTAGAACAAAAAACAGTATACTTAGATGATACCTGTAAATTCTAATTATCTATACTCTTGCACGTTAAATAATGCTCTTTGTAACTTAATACACTATATATGTTTCTTTCATGAAAACTTTATTCGATCATTCTTTCCAAGCAATCTCAAACAATAGAGCAGGAAAAGCAATAATCACCCTCGGAAGTTTGATTTCCACCACATTAAGGCAGTCAATTCATTTATCCTAGAGCTAAAGATTACTTTTATCTAGGAATCAGCAGTAGGTAAAAAGTTAATTTCAAAGTTGCTGAAACAATAACTAGCGCTAATTGTAAACGATGCCTGCAAGCTGAAACAAGCTATGGGACAAGAATCAAAATAATATTGACTAATAAGCCCTAGTGCTAGCTAGGTCTAACATGATCATGCATGTGGGGATGCATTTTTCTACATGGATGCAACCCTCCACCAATCAAGCAAGGGCAAGAAGAGCGGGATTATAAAAACGCAATCATGCAGTGCACGCCAAAACAGAAAAGAAAGGAGCACCTATTGCAAATAAATAAAATACAAATATATACACGAATCTTTAGCTAGTCTCATTGATCATCACCCTCGATCGTGCGTAAACATAAGTGACGGGCATTAGATCGTGCTTCGGATGGAACACTTTGGCAAGCAAGGGGAATTATATAAAGACCACCGGCCGGAATGCACACATATACAAATGAACAGCTCTTGAGGGCATCGTCATCATCAGATTCCTTCCAATAATTAGGTGCCACGTAGCGTGTGAGTTTTATGCAAGATGATGCAGTACATCCCTACAACAATTGTGCCCGAAACCAAACAACTAGTGCCAGATATATACTACTACGGATTGATGTTTTTTTTCTTTGTTTTTTTTCCTTACAGGAGCGTCGTCGTCCCTAACCTACATGACGATCGAGAATCTGTCATGGCTACATTTAATTGGCAATGGCCTGCGATCCGGTGGCCAAATCTGGTCGCGGCCGGCGAAGGTCCAACGTCCCTTTGCCCCCAAAGAGCTACGGCTGCGACATGCACCAATGTGACTCATCACCAGCTGCATGCTGCTTGCTATCAGCTAAAAGCCTAAAAGTCTAATACAAATAAGCACTATGTTATTACTCCCTCTGTTTTTAAACATACAATGTTACAAACCGATCGATTAGCGTGTTCGATCGCAAACGCCACAAATTTAAAAACTGAGGTAGTGGTACAATTTCGCAACCACCGTTCCAATACAAGTACAAATAAGACTCGCCAAGAATACAAAAAAAAAAGTCAAACAAAAATGCATGCGTACTACTTGCATGGAAATTGGATTGATGTGCAAGGTTCACCAACCAGAATATGGAGTGTACTACTAGTTTACAGGCAGGCTGCGGCAGTGCACCGTTCACGTTTGCTTGGCCAGACTTGGTCGTGTGGGTACATGCACGCATGCATGGGCATGCATCCATCAATCACCACACACCCCGGGCCGGGTTGCCCCAGCAGGGAATATTTTCTAGGGAGCTAGGCGAAGGCCACAAAAAAGTACCCTCCAACAACCGCTAGTTTCTTTGTCCTTCTTCCAGATTGTTAAACAATCTATCATCACAGGCTCTTTTTTTTTCTGCACTTAAACTATTGGCTAAGGGCCCGTTTAGTTCCCAAAAATTTTCACCCAAAAATTTTCACCTCCCCTTTGAAACACATGTATGAAGCACTAAATATAATTAAATAACAAAACTAATTATACAGTTTGGATGTACACGACGAGACGAATCTTTTGAGCCTAATTAGGACATGATTAGCCATAAGTGCTACAGTACCCATATGTTCTGTTGATGCGGTCAAAGGCCTCAAAAGATTCGTCTTGCGGTTTCCAAGTGAGTTCTGAAATTAGTTTTTTAATTAGTGTTCGAAAAACCCTCCCGACATCTGGTCAAACATTGATGGGACACCCAAAAATTTTCGTTTTTGGGAACTAAACGCACCCTAATTGGAGGGGATGGAGCACACAATAAATGCCGGTGTGCACTACTGCATAGCGATTCTGGTGAGCCTACTTATTGTGTAATGCATGCTCCCATATTAGGTGTTCATTTGCAGTTGTGTTAGGTTTCTTAATTTGCTAATATTTTCCCCTTGATTGGTAGGTGCACCGAGTGCTTCAATCTCTCTCCTGTCTTTCAAAGAGAGGGCATATGCATGGTCCCCAACTCAAAGCATACATGAGAGAGAAAGTGATGGCAAAGGCAAGAGAGATCGAGCATGGAGCTAGCCATTCAGTGCCCTCTTGTCCACAACTCCTTGTTCCAAGAAGTGCTCGCTCGCTACCTCTAAAACTAAAAAGCTATACTAGCTAGTAGATCAATGCAATTCTTCCAGCATTTTAATCAACCCACTCCTCCAAACACGCATTGGCTGGACCAGCACAGTGCAAATCAAGAAGGGGACACGTCCGTTTCCAGGCTTGATCGAGACAGTTCGTGACACGTACGTATACGAACGATGCATGCATGAGAGCTGGTGGTCCTCTTATTGGCTTTTGCTCATACGTCTATTCCCTCCCTTTCTTTCCTTCTATTGCCTGATGCCCTCTCACTAGCTACCCTTCACCAGAGGCAACTTGCCATGCTACTATTATTCTCCTCTCTCTTGCTCTCTCTCTAGACAAACTGTGCATGCGTTTTTTGCGTGTCCCCACTCCCATGCACGCACATTCTCTCTTTAATTTCTAGCTCTCTCTTCGTTCCCTTTTTCTGTTCGGAAGCTAATCATGTGGGCATAAAACTAGTACTCCTGTGGATCCATTTCATTGGCCATAGCTAAGGTGAGTGTGTCTAATACTATCCAACACAAAGTGCAGCACTACTTAGCGTCCTTGTATTTCTCACTAACACACACCACCCCAGCTGCTAGTACTGCTGCTAGTAGTGGTGTAGTGGTGCATAAATCTATACAGCTCACTCTTATCTGAGCTTTGTCAGTTTGTCGTATGATGTGAAAGGAAATCTTTACATCATGCGTCTCTACATCACAGACATAGTTTTGGTTCACAATCTAGAGTAGTGAGGTCTGTGGTAAGCTCTACGATAGCATGACGGCACATTATTAGTAGCATTCACGAGGCTCATTGCATTGTATATTAATTTGGTATAGAAAACAATGACTAGCTTGGGGTGTTTTAATTTGAGTAGTGAGGGGTTAGTTACTGGTGTTACAGGGGTGTGTGTCATCGCTTTTACTCTCCACCTCCAAAAAGAAACCAAGAAATTAGTAACTAAAACCAGCGCAGTGTCGATTTGTTGACAAAATTCTTGTTTCGTGTTCTATTGATCTCTTCTCTTTCCATGAGAGATTAATATTCATTTTGTTTGTGCTGTGGGCAATAAATTTTGAATATCATAATTCACAAACTAATTTAATCGGTCGATGATGTCCTACCACTTACAAATTTCCCGGCTCAGGGTTGTCTGTAGTATGGCTAGATGCTCTCTGCATTAATTTCACGACTAGGATAACAACTAAGGAAAAAAGGGCATCAAGCTAGTAGAGACAAGGAAGAAAGTACAATGCATAGGCATATAGAAAGTGGAGGAGCTGTTTGGTGATGATGTCCAGTACACTTCTATATTAAAGCATAAATAGATGGAATCTTTTGATTAGCTATGACCTGCCACTAAGCCCTCATTAATATCCTATTAACTAAAGCATTGTCACATTCCATATTCTTGTACATTGTTAAATCCACATGCATCATATCCCTAGCAAGTCACGCAGGCCTTTCACCACTCAAGATTGACACATGTTTCAACCTAGTAAAACCAATAACCTCTCTTTACGGAAAGAACATCCTCAATTATTGTTGATAAAAAGTTTAGATAATATAGAATTGGTTGGTATAGAGACAAAGTTGACTTTAGGAATATTTATTTGCATGGCATCTTTGTACAGGAAAAAGAAAATAGTCTTTGCATGGCGTTGGTGAAGGTAGCTAGGCCATTATTCAACAGCTGATAGTTAAAAATAAAATCATTTGTTCCATCAATCTGCATGTTCACTTGATTGGCAGTACATATTTGTACCAAATTGTGCACGCGTGGTGGGTGATAGTTGAAACGAAAAGTATGATGATACAGGACATGGAAGTTATAAGTATTCTACTTTGCAAATAGGGACTTCTAAATATTAACAAAAATGTTATATATGACCCACTTTTGCTAGATATTTGTCCTATAAGATTAATTTGTGGAACTAAAATTCTTCTTTCCGAATTCAGATGAGATTTCTAGTCACAAGTTTAGCTTGCATTTAATTGCATGTAGCAGAAAAACAAGTACAACTATTTTAGCACATTGTTTTCATTTTTCCTTTAAGGATTTTCAATTCAGCAGAACTAGGAGACCAAAATAATAGTGATGAACTAAGCTCAATATTTTGTAACAAGCACCTTTTTTTTTGGATTATTTCGGAACATCAAAAAAATATGCAAAAAAAATGGAGCCAAGGGCCGGGTACACCATGCATATTTTTTATGAGCCATTCCAAGTCACACCCCGCTTCAATTTGTTCATTCTAGAGGGTCGAGTTGACTTATGATCTAAATTTAACCTAGTGTCACTTAACAACTAACACACATGCCGCCAATCGAGAGCTATGTACAATTGATCACACTGCAATTCCTCATAAAGGGAAACAAAAAGACTAATTGGTTCAATTAGTTAGTACTGCTTGCATTGACTTTAATTGTCTGCTACCTTAATTCACACAGCATTTATTAAACATCTTCCAGCTAGCATGAACCACTTTAATTATCAGATCTGTGATCAAGTTGTCTTTTGTTTCAGTAACTCTTGCATAAAGTCGTGCACTCCCTCTATTTGACCAAATTTGACTTCGGACAAACCTAATACGGCATGTAAAAAAAACGGAGGAAGTAGCATTAAGCTTCGACTACATGTAATAAGTATGGATTATTGTTGATTCTTCCCTCTGTTGGGAGGTTAATTAAAGCCGGAACCATTTTGATGATCAATAATCTAAACAAAAATTTATGTGGCACTTAAGTCTAGGATACTACTTACGCTTCAGACCGGCAGTTAGCCCGTCAATTCCTAGACCGTACCCTCATGGATTACCGTCCACACGTCACCCTGTACACTCCACTTACGTGGGTATACGCATCTTTCATTTGCAGTTGTTGCTTATACGGTTGCACCAGCACCAATTTTCTAATTAAGATCTGATGATTGTGCAGAATTGCAAGCGCATTAGCCACCTGAAAAGTTAGCCGCCCCTTCATCATTGGCATGGCAATGGCATCTCTCTACATGGCATGGGTGCAGGTATTAGCTAGAGCTAGCACTCTCTGGTATTTCTGTTCTAATCTACAAGAGCGAGCAAGATTAATTATTCCATGCATGACCATTATATTATAATTCATTTTAAAATTTTGAATGAGATTGATTATTGCAGAGAGAGTATATATATGTACATTTTTTAGGACTATATATATGGTAGTGTGAAATGAAATGTGGATAATTAATGAAAAAGAAAACAAAGCTACGGCCGGCGAGGCGTGTATATGCGTGTGTAGTCCTGAACAAAAAGAAGCCTATCATTGCGCGGCTGCTGAGAGCATATGCAGGCTTGCGAGCTAGGCCCATCGAGTGCAAAAGGAAGCAAGATCTCAAGGCCATTATGAAAAGGATCCATCTCCCAGTGATGGAGCAGCAAGAAATGGTGTGTGTCTGTGTCTCTCTGTGTGTGTAAGACTGTAAGAGAGAGAGAGAGAGAGTATGTGTGCACGACCAGCACTCTTTCTCTCTCCACACGCACATATACGGGCCGGTAGAGGGAGAAAGAGAGGAGAGAGAGAGGACACTCGAGAGCCCTACTTGATGCTCCCTGACATACGTTGAGGTATAGCTAGCTAGAGGTGAGGATGGTGCATAGCTTTCAGTGATGCATGGTAGGTGAAGGAGGCTCTTTCTAGGGCACCATCTATCTCGCTCACGACTCACCACACACTCGCAAAACTTTTGCACACGCCGGCAGATTCAGCCGCACAGGCACTGTACGTCTTTGCACAAATCTACTCATGTTCCCTACATATATTTACAGATCGATCCATGAGCCCCTGCCGTCGTGGCTCTGCCGCCATGGGAGGAATCGATCGATCAGGAGGAAGCCAAGAAAATCGAAAAAAAGGACTGAAAAATAGAAAGGGCTTTAGTGGCAATGATGGGCACCCAGGCCATTTTCTGAGCCTAGCTACGGGGTGCGTAGGAAAAGAAAGAACATACAGAAAGGGCGTCTCGATGGGCTCTCGCTACTCGCTAGCCTCCTTTGCCTTCTTTGCTGCCGCAGCTCAAGAGAGCTTTTGTGTGTGTACCGTGCGCCCAGAAATGCAGGTGAAGGGACGGGGCAGCAAGCAGAGGCCAAGGTCCGTCACTAGCCGGTGATAACTAACCGTCTATCTAACCCCTCATCAGATCACTTTCTCTCTCTAGCTATGAGATGGATGGGCGAGAGAGCTACTCTCTTGTCAAGTGGTGGGGAGGGAGAGAGAGAGAGAGAGAGGTTGATGTGCCAGCCCAGGACATGCACCCCCCACCTACAACAGGAACAAGACCTCACTAGCTCGCTCGCTAACATGTTGTCACACGCACTATTTTTTTTAGATTAATTAATAACCACACGCACTAGTTAACATATATATTATATATATGTAAACGCTGGCAATATATAAACCTGGATGTATGTGTGTGTAGTCCCACATCTGTATGGTACAAGGATTCCCTTTTCTAGCTCTCGAGTTCCTTTCATCACCGATGTTGGGAAAGCAAGGAAGCATGCACGATGAAGTGTGAAGAAGAAAGTAAGGGGAAAAAAGAGAAGGGGAATAAAACATAGAAAAAGAGCACCCAACGACACGTACGAAAAAAATAGTGGGGGGGAATAAAGATGCATGGAAACCAAACCATCCACACAAGAAGCAACAACGCGAATACTAGTAAGTAATGCTTCAAGGAAGGGGATGAACGGCGTACTGCACCTCTGATTCGTCCTCCAGCCCAAGCTTGGCGGCCAGGTACTTGATCAGCAGCCGGACTGTCACCCTCCCGTCCCTGCAACATCATCCGCACAGTATGCGTGATTTCCACATCGTCAAAATCTGTATGTTTCAACAACCAAATTCATTGCATTTTTGTACTGCATGCATGAAGATTCTGGTGAGGAGGAAGGGGAGGAGCATTGACGAAGCATGACAATTAAGAATCCAAATGCAGCTAGGATGGCATGTTTGATTGATGATGCACCGACAAGCTAAGTTCAGATTAAAGAAGTGGATGGGTTCGGAAAGAAATAGTACTTGATCCGTAGGTAGCTCCTCGGAATCTGAGGCAAGAATGGTTCCCTCCCTCTGCAGGAAGCAATCAAAAGTTCCAAGTTAATTTGAGGAGAAAAGGATCCGAAGAGATTCGAGAAGGTGAAATCAAAACACACGATCGACCAAAAGTGATAACCGATTCGAAACAGCATGCGGATGAATGCACCACCACAATCGGATCCGGAGAGAGAGAGAGAAGCGAGAGAGGAACACATGAAATGCTCGCATGGTGCAGTAGTAGTGTACTCACTGGTGGGGTGCGGCCTGGAGCAGGAACCAGACGCCGGCGGCCGACGGTGGCAGGACGACCCTGATCGCGTCGAGGCCGGAGGCGGCGGCGCCGGGCGTGTAGAAGGCGCGGTGCCCGAGCGGTATCAGCGGCGGTGGCGCCGCCGCGGGCATCCACAGCGGCAGCCAGGGCGGCCCGGCGCGCGGCGCGGGCAGGGTTATCGACGCCTGCGGAATGCCGGGCGCGGGCTGCCGCAGGAAGGCTCCCATGCCCGGCAGCGCCTCCGCCGTCGTCGTTCGCGGCTGCGACGGCAGCAGCGGCGGCCCCCGCGCGCGGTCCGAGAAGGCACCGAGCGGCGAGCCCGCGCCGGTGGGGCCGGGGGACGCCGGGGCGGGGCCGAGCCGGAGCCAGTCCCCGGCGCCGCCGCTGCTCCCGCTGGTGCCCGCGGCCTCCTGGTGGGCGTGCTGCAGCGGCCACAGCGCCGGCGCGTCCCCGAAGGCGCGGGCCTCGTGGTGGTCCGCCTGCGGCCTCTCCTGCGGCGGCGGCGGCGGCGGCGGTTTGGACGGCTCGTGGTGGTGGTGGTCGATGGGCTCCTGGGCCATGTGGCTCGGCGGCGCCGTGGTCACGCCGGTGCCCGCTGCTGCTGCTGCGGCGGCGGCGGCGGCGGCGCAGGGCGCGGCATGCGCGTCGCGGAGGAGCTGCAGGTTCCGAGCCGGGACCATCCGGGCCGCCGCCGGCTCATGCCATCCGCCCGGCCGGCCCGGCCCTGCCCAGCGCGCCGCCTCCGGTGCACCCCTCCCTCCCCCTCCTCGTAGGAGGACACGGCCGGTCGTGGTGGGGCCGCCGCGCCCGCGCCTGAGAGGCAAGACGACGCGACGGCTCGTGCGGGCTACAGCCTACAGGAGATGCGATGAGATGGGAGGAGAGAGAAAGAAGGCGAGGGACAGTATATTAGGTAGACGGAGAGAGAGGAAGCAGCTGGAGGAGGAGGAGGTGGAAGAGGGAAGGAGGGAGCAGTAGCAGCATGGCACGGGGCAGCGGCGGCGAGGAGAGGGAGGGAGATATTAGAGAGAGAGAGGGAGAGAGTGGAGAGCAAATAGTATTATAGTTTCGACGCGGCAAGAGAGAGAAACAAGATTTTACTTGTGGGCCCCCCGTGGGGACAAAAAGAACGGCAGGCGCCAAGCGGCCGTGCATTCAAGCCCGGATGTTTCCGCTTGCAAAACCGCCATCTCCCGGGGGCTTTTGCGGAAGAGAGGCACGTGGGGGGCCCACGGGGTGGCTTACGTGGCCGTGCGGCACGGTAGCGGGGCCCGCCGCTCGCGGTGGTAACATATGAATTTAACCGCCCCGCGACCGGCGCGTTGCTTTCCCGGGTCGCGGCGTCGACGTCTCCGGCGAGCCGCCGCGCTGGACCTGTGGGGTGGGGGCTTCGGCGTGGTGAGGCTGTTGCCTTGCCTTGCTGGTTTCGTCACGGCCACCGGCGTGGCCGGAGCATCGCTGGCATGGCCGCTGACCTAGAAAGCTACGGCACAGAGCCCAGGGAGGTGCGACGAGTGCTCAAGCACTCAAGGGGGAAAACCGGGCCCAATAGCTAGTAGCGCCTGAGCCAACTTGTTCACTCCCAGTATAGACTTTGTTAGCCAAAAGTTATTAGTTTGCTTGGATTTTCTTTTCTCAACCTGGTGAAAATCCGCGGCAGGATATCTTGAGAAAATCGACTGCAAAAATAATTTTTAGGAGTGGATAAAAACATATTTCGAGGGGTGTATTCTTTACTCACCTCTATTCCTCGCAGCTAGAAATGTTGTTTGCGGAAAAAGGGGCGGGTCGCCCCTCATCCGCTCAACTTAGAGGACACATCATTTGTGGGGGCGGGTCGCCCCTCATCCGCTCAACTTAGAGGACACATCATTTGTGGGGGCGGATTGCCATCTGCAGTAGTCAGTAACCCCGCTACTAGGTTACTAATTTTTGACCCGCTCTTGACAAAAGGAGATGTTCATACAAATCATTTTTGTTGTAGTGATACAAAAAATCAACTATAGAGCCTTAAATTTTCAAGATGATATGTAACTTTAGTTGATGAATTCTATGATTTTCAGTGGCAATTTAAAAATATAAAAGAGTATATTAAAATCGTATTTAACAGCCGGCCGGAATTTCAGTGGCAATTTGAAATATAAACCGTCTCCTAGGCATCACAGAGACTAAACAGATAATGACAATACACATGATTATTCAGAGAACAAACCAAGCACGATATGAAAAGCATAAACCCGTGTGCAACTGAGCTGAACCACATCATGGCTTGTGTTGCCGTGTGGCCCAGCAGCAAAGCATCCATGACCCCAATCAGGTTTAGTCTAACGCATGCTTCTGAGTGTGTCTCACTCATGCCACAGCACAGCTCAATTACACTGCTGCTACTTAAGCTTTTTGCATTGCTTAGGGATCCATGACCCCAAGTGTTAGGCCTAATGAACAGTGGATGATCTGTCACTAGCTATCCAGTACAGGGTTCTAGCTTGCACCCAAGAGTAGTACCCTTTTCCATGGAAATTTGTGATAATGCCAAGGATCTTGGAGAAAGTGATGTTCTTCCTACTGAATCGTACCTCAGGCTGTTTGCAGCGGTAGACTCCAAAATTCACCCCCTAAAACAATATTTAGAGGCTCTTTTAAAAAATTTCACCCTCCAAATAACATTCTACTGCAACAATGGCCTCTAAATTTCCACCCCAAAAATAATATTCCAACTCCTCCCACCCATCCCCGCGGCCGCACCCTGAAATTTTCCACCGGGCTGCCTCCGCCTCCGCCCCGCCGCCTCCGCCTCGCCGAGCTGCCTCCACCGGGCCGCCGCCGAGCCCACGCTGCGGAGACGGAGCGGCGCCAGCGGGTCGTCGTTCGCCGGGTCGCCGTTGCGTCCAAATCCGCCTCAGAGGAGGCGCCGGCGGTGGAGGAGGTGGCCGACGGCGCGCGGTTGGGCGGGGAGAGGCCGCGGCGGGCTGGCGGTGCGCGGCTAGGGCGAAGAGGAGGCCGCGAAGTGGCCGACGGGGTGCGCCTGGGCAGGGAGGTGGCCGCTGCCTCGCGCCTTGCTGTGGCCGCCGGCGAGAGGGAAAGGAGAGGACGCGCGAGAAGGGGAGGACGCACGACGCGCGCGTTGATTTGGAGGAGCCTGCGCGAGCCTGGAGATTTGGGGGAGACAGGATGCGGACCCTATTTTGGAGGATCGATTGGAGGGTGCCACTGCAGCTCACCGGTAGGCTGAAAACCGGTATTTTGGAGGAGGGTCCTTTAGGCTGTCCGCACTCGTCAGTCGTCATACTCCAAATTCATTCTCTAAAAGGAATATTCCGTCCTGGTCATCGAAATTCTCCTCTCTATCTTCAGTTTCTCCGCACCCGTCATACTCTAAATCTCATTCTCTATATCAACTTCCAGCATATGGGACCCACACATCATATTTTTTTCCTTTCTTTTTATCTCCCCGCGCCCTCCCACAGTCCCACGGTCCCACCACCGCCCGTCCTCCCCCCCTCTCTCCCCCTCCGCCAGCGCCACCGCGCCCCTACTCCAAGTGCCCCTCCTCCCCACGGCCCTGATCACCGGCGCCGCCCCTCCCGACGCCCCCCTCCACGGCGGGCGAGCTCCGCGCGCGAGCAGCGCCGCCACGCGGCCAGGCGAGTTCCATGCCACCTTGGCCTTGGGCGGGCGAGCTCGGCGGCGGGCGGCGGCCCTCAAGCTCCGGAGCCGGCCGGATCCGGGAGCATCTCCTCCTCCCTCCCTCCCATGGCGGACCTCGAGCTCCTCCCTCCCATGGCGGATCGGGGCCGGACGGCGGCGAACGGGCCTGGGCACGCGCGGGCCTCCGGCGACGGCGGTGGCCCTGCCCGGCCGGCTCCCTCGGCACGGTGGCGTCAGACGGCGAGGCAAGCAGGGGCCGCTGGCGGGTCGGATATCGGCGGCCACGCCGTGCCCCGCCCTTCCTCCCTCCTCCTTCCTCTCCCCTCTCTCAGGCTCCTCCGCCGTCGCCGCCTCGGGTCCTCCGCTCGGCTCGGCTCGGCTCCGGTGTGCCCCCCGCCCCTCCCGCGGCGGCGGAGGCCGCGGCTCGCGCGCGCCACACGCGTTGGCGGGCTCGAGCTCTCGCGCGCTCGCCGGCCGGGGCGGCAAAGCTCGAGCTGACGCGTGCGCGCCGACGGGGATGGCGGAGCTCCAGCCGCCTACCTGGCTACCTCCCTCTCTCCTTCGTCCTCGGCGACGGTCTCCCTCCCTCTCTCCATCCGGCCAGGCAGGTTCCGGCCTGCGTGGGTCGGCGGAGGCTCGGCGGGGGGCCGGTGGACGCCGCCGCGGCGAGGGCGGGGCGGAGTGCGCGGGCCCCGCGCCAAGCAGCCACGTCCGCTGTCCAGTTGCTTCTCTACCTCGCTAGGAATAGAGAGCCGCGACCTGTTCTGTAATTTGGAGTAGCTGTTGCATTACCCCGCTGCAGCAATTTTTACTGCAAATTGGTACTGCAAAAGGGATAGCGCGCATTTTACAGACGCCACTGCGGGCAGCCTTACAGGGTACCGTTGCAAATAGCCTCAGGCAGCCAGTTTTCAGAGAAAACAGAAGCTTCTCCCCATCAGAGCTTAATTGCGAGTGTGACATGACCTGCTTACATACTGCCATATGGAAGAGAGAGCCTTAAGACTTTGGGTTCGCGATTATGCAGCTAGCGCTGGCGTTTAAGCCACGTCCAGTGGGGTTGTTTCGGCAGTGTTGAGGTATGCAGTTAGATGGTGTGGAATCAACTTGCTTTGGTCCCGGCTAGCTACGAGCACAAGCAAAATCTAGATGGCCTTTTGTGTGATGTCGACATGTCGTTTTGATGCATTCTTCATCAAGAGTGAGAAGAATTGATAATAACTTGGTTTAAAGTAATTCAAAAGAGAAATTTTACAATGATTGAAAAAAATAGAAACCGTCCATCTGATAAAATCCTACGATGGTGAAGGTAGGAAGTACCTAGGATAAAATACTTGGTACTTCTAAAATACGGGACCAAATATCAAAAAATGAGACCGAATGCTAATTTAATTTAATTTTTATAAATACTTTCCATTGATCAATAGCTAGAATAAAGTTCAAGGTACCTGACAGTACTCATTGTTACTTTACAATCATTGTAAAAGAGCTCAATTTAAAATGTACGCCTCCTCCCCCACCCCGCCGCCTCCCCTCCATGCCGCGCCTCCCGTCCCTGCCGCCGCCACGCCACGCCACCCCTCACCTCCTTGCCGCCGGACCGCCGCGCCTCCCCTCCCCCGCCGCCGGCCATGGAACAGAGAGAGGCCCGCCGCGCCTCCCCTCCCCCGCCGCCGGCCACGGAGCAGAGGGGTCCCGCCCGCCTCTCCTCCCCCGCCGCCGGCCATGGAGCAGAGAGAGCCCTGCCGCGCCTCCCCTCCCCCGCCGCCGGCCACGGAGCAGAGGGGCCCCGCCCCGCCTCTCCTCCCCCGCCGCCAGCCATGGAGCAGAGAAAAAAGGGATGGGGAGGAGGACGGCCGGCCATGGAGGAGAGGAAGGGGAAGGAAGGGGGCGGGGGAAGGGGAAGGGGATGGGAGAGGCGCGGTCGCCATGGGGAGCTCCGAGATCTAGGAGAAAAAAGGAAGAGAGAGAAGAGAGCGGGGAGAGGAGAGAGAGCTCAGCGGATCAGCGGAGAGAGAGCGAGTGGGGTCCATCACATGGGTCGGTCGTCAACCGTGAGTTGGTGAGTTTACGGTCACCCGCAGATTCATCATCGCGTGTCTGCACGTCGATGAGTATATATACATGTACTTGGGAGGGGTGCCTTGAATTTTGGGTCTGGCTGCACCGCTCGACCCCCCGCCCTCTCCCCCGGGCCGGGCCTGGGCTACCCCTTCCTCGCGCCCCCTCCCTCTAAATCCCAACCTCTAACCTAAATCTCCAAATCAATTTCCAACCTTAATTATTAGACCATCTAATCAAATACATTAATTAATATGCTCATCATCGTGCCTCAGCTCATGACCATCTGATTTATTACTTATTGAGCCATAGGAACCTCCATTTCTTGTTGATACTTAGTATATAGGACAGTAGAGTCGGTACACAATTCCTAACTGCCAATGGTGGGGTGTTGTGTTGGTTTTGCGATACGTGTCCCAGGCTTTTTAGCAACGGACGGGGTGGTGCGAATGAGGCCCCGTTTGGGAGGGCTTCTGGAGCGGCTTCACGAGCGGCTCCAGGTGAAGCCCTCCCAAACGTTTGTTTTGTAACCGGTTTCACGTGTGAAGCCGGTTCTGAAGCCAGCGGCGGCTTACACAGGCAAGGTGAAGCCATGAAATCGTGGCTTCACGCGGCTTACACATCAATCTAACAAGTGAAGCTGTTTTGCCAAACATTTTCTAAAACGGCTCCAACTCCACCAGAGAAGCCGCTCCATCTGAGGAGCCAGAGCCGGAGCTGTTTTTGGAAGAGCCGGAGCCCTGCCAAATGGGGCCTGAAGCTTTCTGGCAAGACAGCCTAACGTGGCGGTAGAGCCGTTAGTTTTTGAAGGAACAATAAAAAACAATACTCATTTCCTATTAACAAATTTTACAAACTAAAAACTACTACATATACTAAAGCTCCAAGATTTGGAGCAACGGCCTGAGCCGTGGCCCCACTTGCGATCCACAAACTATTCATATGGGATCCACATACTATTCATGCTGTGGTCCCACATGGGATCCACGAACTGTTTATATAGAACCCACGTACTATTCACATAGGACCCATATACTATTTATATGAGATCCACACACATTGGTTGGTGAGACCCGTGGTTCTATTGAGTGGGTCCCTTCATCCTTTTTAAAAAATATTGTGCTTCTTCCATTATTTTAAAATATAAAATATATTTAATTATTCTCTATATATAAAAATTATTACTAGATTTTGTATATCACGTTCACATGTGGTAGCTCTACTATTTTTTATACTTTGTTTTTCTTTGCAAACTCACAAAATATAATTGAATTATTCATTCATTGCTAATATTTCTTTTACTAAAATCAATAACCAATATAAACCAATCTATAAACTATATCTACTGACACAAAAAAATAGTGAATTTTTAAAAATTTATATGTACCTCTGTACTAAAAGCTTGGAATTGGAGCGTTCTCAGACTCTAAACTACTACCTTTAGATTTGATTCAAAACATCAATGGGATGTTGCTTTGAAGAAATAGTAGTTTCCAATTATTACTTTAGATCAATTTTTCTTTTGGTATAGACGGGCAGAGCACGCCAACCTGGCTACTATCAGTTTTTTTGAAATACCAGGCACGAGCTCTGCCAAAATTAGACCTGGATATCTCATTTAATTTTCAAAATTTTTCTTGTGCTACAGTAATTTCGAACGTTTGATCACTAATTAGAAGTATTAAATATAGATAACTGATAAAATCCATTCCATAAACCCCAGACAAAATCATGAGACGAATCTAATTATGCAATGATTAGACAATGTCATGCTACAGTAAACAATATGTAATAATAGATTAATTAGACTTAAGATTCGTCTCGCGATTTCTCGTCCATCCGTGTAAATAGTTTTATATTACTCTATATTTAATACTTCTGATTAGTGTTGTAAAAGTACCTAAAAATTTTTGCTCAAAATTTTCGGTAACTAAACAGCCCTTGGTCCATAAAGGTCGTCGGTGACGCATCACGCACGCACGAGCTAGAGAGAGCGCGCGCGCAACCGGCCAATAAGTTAGGTGAGGTTCCGTTTTCCGGCACAATCATGTACGCCATTCAAAAAGGCAAACGGCATGAAGGAAATGTGCCGACCTCGCTTCACGCTCTCGTAATGTTTTGTGTTGAAATAGATTTAATGGATTGGGTTTTGATATAGATTGTGTTTGGATGAATTCAAATGGGTTGTATTAGCTAATGTGGTGGGGTAGAGTGGGTTATATGTAAATATGGATTGAGGTGGTTTGGGGTGGGCTGAAATGGATTCTTTATGCAAAACAGTATGATTATATATAAATGTCGGTCCGTAAGAACCGGATCTTAAAAATAAAACCTCGCGTTCACACTATAAAATTTTATCAAAATTGACTGAAATTTATTGGAGATAACTCAGTATGACTAGGAGCTATTCTGTGCAAAGCAGCATGGCTAGAATTACACGTGGGTCCCGCATCAAGAGCCGGACGCTAAAAATAAAACCTTGCGTTCACACTATAAAATTTTATCGAAATTGACTGAAATTTGTTGGAGATGACTCAGTATGACTAGGAGCTACTCAATGCAAAGCAGCGTGACCAATGTTAGCCTAAACGTTAAACAATGAACGGTCGGTCACCCACCGTGTTGCAAATAGTCAGAATACACGGCCGTTTAAACAGCCTTATAAACGATCGAAACGGGTATATACGGCTTTACACGGCTAATCGGCCTACATGCTACACATCAAGTAGCGTTTACACGCCGTGTAAACGGCCGTGTAGGCGAACAGTGAGCGTGACTAGAATTACATGTGGGTCCCACGTCAAGAACCGGACCCTAGAAATAAAATCTCACGTTCATACTATAAAAATTTATCGAAATTGACTGAAATTTATTGGAGATGACTCGGTATAACTAGCAGCTACTCTGTGCAAAACGGTGTGGTAAAATCTACACTATAATTTTTTTTTGGAGAAATAGTATTTTATTGGGTTGTAACCATAGTTTGGCTAATAGTTTATTACATCATGAGCTGAAATGTTTGGGTTGGATTGATTTGTGGTGGTGGTTTGGAATGGTGTGTGTAATATTAGTTTCTCTAATGAAAATAGATTGGTGTGGATATAGTTTGATTTTGAGCCCATTTGCAGGCTATCGCTGCTACGTACGTAACACTACGCTTGCGCCTGCGCACCGAAACACGACGGCCTTGTTCGTTTGGCTGGTGCTGGAGGCTGCTATTGGATTAGTGTGAGAGAAAAATACTATTAACTGGCTGGTGCTGGAGGCTGTTATTGGAGTGATGTGAGAGGAAAATACTGCTGGCTGCCTGGAGCTCGCTGGAGCAGGGTCGACGTGGATGTGCGAGGCGACGTACTCTCATGTGCGCCCCCAATAGCTAACGACCACCACTACTACTGACTACTGGCGGAGCCCTTGTATTTTTTTCCTAATAAAAAATAAATATTGAAAAGCTAGATCTTGAAAAAGTATTTATGCACTGTTGCTTGAATAAAAGATCCGTATTTATACCCAGCTGCGACCGTAGAGACTATAATATATACGTACGTACGTGCAGATCGATCCGGTACGTCGTCTACGCGTACGTCCCCGTCAGAGTTATATATACGCTCGGACCCGGCCGTACGTGGAGGTGGAGCCGTCGCTCTATATATCGATATCGTAGCCACTAACAGGGGCGCGCACCGACATACGTGTATACACGGCCGGCTGGCGATTCCACGCGGCGAGCGCGCATGCATGGCGTATTGGCGTGGAGGAGCTAGTCGCGCTCCCGTCGGCGCCGAGCGAGACCGCGCAACCGCTGGATTCGATCGGTTCGTTGCACCGGCAGAGGCTGGCTGGGATCGATCGATCGATCGGGCTACGGCCAGGTCGCTCGGGACCAGAGATCGATTGGCCTGGTCTCATGCATCTCGCGGTCCCAGAAACTGGACTGGATCGGAGCGACCGGACCATGGATCTCTCTATCACCACCAGTAGCTACTAATCAAGCTAGAGATTATTCATTCACGTGGCGATAAATAGCTAGCTATTTATCGTGCGTGTAGACGACTGCTGCTGCGGTGGTGCTGTTCCGATCGAGGAAGCTAAGGAAGAAGCTCAACACCCCGCCCCGTGGTTGGTTGGAATACTTATGTATACATGCACGCACCCCCGCGGTAGTTCGTGCTCTCGTAGACTTTCTCCATGCGACACACATATATAGGATTTTTTTTTTTGGTTGGGGCGGTGAGAGCAAGAAGGTCGCGGAGCACTCGTCAACCTTTGTACATATAAATTATCAGTACCATACAACTCACAACATTATTTCTTCCTTTTTTATGTGCAAATTAAAGGGTCCCATAGTTTCTATGAGATATTCTATCGTAGAGATTAGCCTTGCAAATGATTTGGGTTGAAATGAGTTTAATGGGTTGAATTTTGATATGGAGTGTGTTGGGATGGATTAAAATAGGTTGTATCAAGTAATGGGGTGAGGTGGAGCGGGTCTTATGTAAATATGGGTTGGGGTGGACTGAAATGAATACTTTGTGTAAAACAGTATGACTATATATAAACGCCGATTCCGTATTAAGAGCCGGACTCTGGAAATAAAATCTCGTGTTCACGCTATAAAATTCACGCTATAATTTTTTTTCAAAATTGACTGATATTTATTCAATATGACTCAGTATCACTAGCAGCGACTATGTGCAAAGCAATGTAGCTAGAATTACATGTGGATCTCACGTCAAAAGCCGGCTCCTAGAAATAAAATCTCGTCTTCACACTATAAATTTTTTATCAAAATTGACTGAATTTATTGAATATGACTCAGTATGATTAGCAACTACTCCGTGCAAAACAGTGTGGCTAGAATTACACGTGGATCCCATGTCAAGAGCCGAATCCTAGAAATAAAATCCCATGTTCACACTATAAAATTGTATCGAAATTTACTAAAATTTATTGGAGATGACTCAGTATGATTAGCAGCTACTCTGTGCAAAGCAGTGTGGCTAAAACTATAGGTGAGCCCCACGTCAAGAGCCTGATCCTGGAAATAAACCTCGTGTTCACACTATAAAATTTTGTCGAAATTGACCGAATTTGTTGGAGATGATTTGGTATGACTGGCAGTTACTCTGTGCAAAATAGTGTGGCAAAACCTACACTATAATTTTTTTTGGAAACGAGATCTTATTGGGTAACTATAGTTTGGCTAATAATTTATTACATTATGAGATGAAATGTTTGTGCTGTGTTGGTGTGTGGAGGTGGTGGTTTGTACCAAAGTGGGTTATATTAATTTCCCTCATGAGAATGGATTGACGTGGGTATAGTTTGCTTCCTGTTGACACTGTTTCTTTTGTACGTGTCAATCTCTTGGAGCAAGTTGCCTATTGTAATGGTCCGATGCTGGATAGATGGAAGAAGCTGAAATAAAGTGGGCCTTTGTGCCAAGAAGAAGCGTCGTAGCCGATGGAGCTAAGGAAGGAGTGAACGTGATAATGATGATGAGTTATCTTTTACATTTTCTGTTGTTTATTTAGGCAAGTTTTGTTTCGTGCTTATCAAGTTGTAATCTTGCCGTATCGGCAAGGGAGGTTACTGTTAGGCTATAAATACCAGACCTCCATCATTTGTAAATTTGGATCAACCACATCCAACCAAAACTCTTACATTCAAGTACAGTTACTTTTCCGCACGGCGGCTTCGCCTTAGATACGGTAGATTTTCTCATTTCGAGTTCTTCTCGGCAGGTATGTTCTTCACTTCATGAAAAGTTCCGTGCCGAGTTGCGTAAGAAGGTCCAGGTTGATGGCGTATCGTTTCTTCCTCTGCTTATAGCACTCAAATTTACTGAACATGTTAAATCCGTCCGGCGGGGTTTAACTTTCACAATTTACCGAGTAGGTTATATCCGTCCGGTGGAGTCTAGCTTATTCACCAGTTATCTAGCACTCTGGATCCGTCCAGTGGTGTCTGGTTTGCTCACCAGTTATCGATAAAAGTTAGCAATATGTTAGGTCAATTTGATCCATTAATCTGGCTTTTTGTTGTTTTTACCACCAAGTTATCGACATCTACTTAGATTTTGCTAGGTTAATCTGTTTAATTTAGTTTGCTTTAATTTTTGTTACAAGTTATCCAGTCTAGATCTATCTTGATCGGCTGCCTCTCGTGATCCGACCATGCAGGCTGATTTAGATTCGATCTAGGTGTTGCTCGCAAGTCACATTGCTTTAAGGGTGGTCTGCCCTCTTTACAATCGGCTGTACGATAGCTGATTGTTGGCGCCATCATTGGCTAGCTAGCCGATGCCCCCTTGTATCTAACGTTTTATCCTTCTTGCCAATTGCAGGTTAAATTGACTGGCACGCCTAGCACACCGCACGCATGCCCTTGGTTTCGGTACTGTCGGGTTCTGTGTCATGGATGAGTGAATTTGTCTGCGCGTCACTGGCCCGAATGGTAATGCAATGAAAGGCACAAGGATTATACTAGTTCGGGCTGAATGTCCCTACGTCCAGTTCGAGTTTCTCGTGTTCTTACACTGGTTTGCGGTAGGCGGTTACAAATAGGCGAGAGATGGAACGGGCTCCCAAGTCTTTGTGCTGTGCTGCGCGGGTGTGAATGCGTAAGAAGTCTCCTCCCATTAGGGATGTGTCTCCTCCCTTTTATAGTTCAAGAGAGAGAGTCTGACACATAGGGGAAGAAATGTGAAAAGGGAAAAGACGAGGGGTCGGGTGCTCTCCGACCCCCTTTCCTCCGCCCACAGATCCATGTGTATTTGCAAGCCCACTGATGCCAACTAAGGGTGTCCATTCCCATCCCTGTCCCTGTGCCGGTCGTGGCGGACTGGGATGGGGATGGCGTAGTACTATTGGTGACGTAGCTGCCTGCAGGTGATGGCCGATCGATCGTGTCCTTTGTCATGACGGTCAGCACGTCCCCCGCGTGTACTGACTTTCGAGACAGTGGTTGGGCGGCATCCTCCGCCGGATGGACTTGTCAACTCGACGTCCATCATGATCCATACCGAGGCGTGGGGCGGTTAGGTCTCCCACTAATGATACATATTTGATGTCATAAATGTTATTATTTTATTGGATAAATTTGGTAAAATTTGAAAAATTTTGACTCTCAAAAAATGTTGGAATACCTTATATTTCAGGACGGAGGAAGTATATATTATGATAATTGCTTTCATAGCTAATCTAGTAATATTATGTTTATCTTATAGATCTTTATAAATTATTCACTATTATAATTAAAATTAAACAATTTAACTTCAAATTTAGAAATACTTGTATCGTGGGACGGAGGGTACGCAGCAACTCCATTCTAGAAGCGCCCTTTAGTTTTCACCTCAATCGCGACAGGCCGACGAGACGTGGAGTTCCACCACATCAGTCAGCATCGATGGATCACACGCGCGTGATGGCCGCCGCCCGCCGGCCATCCAGGCCATCCAGGCCCGTCGGGAGGAGCGTCGCCGTCCAAGCACGCGGCACAGGACGGAGCTGCAGCTGCTCATGCTCTCCGTTCTTGGGAAGCCGGACGCATGCACGTCATCATTCATGCGTGTGGCAGGAGGCAGGCACAGAATAAGTTGCGAGTGTGGCAGCAGCGAGCAGTGCCAACACTGCTCTCCTCGATCGTCCTCGATCACTGGCTCTTCACTCGTGTGGATCCAACGAAAAGAGGACAAGGGTGCACGAGGGTGGCTCTGTTCAATCATGAGGAGGTACAGTCCGATCCGATGTACTGCCGCCCAGGGCATGGCAGGTCAAGGTCAAAGTTCCTAGCTAGGGTTGTAGCAGTCAACACTTGGCATGTGAATACTTGGATCGGTCGTTCTGTACAAAAAAAAAAAAAAGGAACGTCAATGTACTAGCGTCCCAGGAGAAAGAAGTCGAGTTAAATTGAAGTGCAAAATTAAATTTAATGCCACATTGGCGATTCTTAGCTTTTAGTGGAATTACCAAGGTGTTAAAAAATGTACTCTTGGTAGTGTCCAATCTTACTATTACTAATTGGAGGCTTCTTTGAAGTCTTCACATGAAGCCAACTAGGATCCTAGGTGGACACTTTAGAAAAATAGAGAAATTGTATAAATTCTCACAAAAAACAAAAACATCTAGCCATCAATCTAACAACTCTAATTATAATAGTCATAGGTTCAAAATCTTTCCTTATAAATTACCCACATCTGCCCTTATGAAAATAGACTAAAGTAATCACCTAAACATGTATCTAAATTACCCACCTATGCCATTATAAAAAAATCTAAACTAACCCCCTAATCTTCATGTAAATTACCCACTTATGCCATTATAATACAAGTAGCCCCCTAAATTTGCATATAAATTATCCAATTATATTATTATTAGAAGTTAAATTATTCCTAAATCTGAATTTAAATTATATAATTATAATAAAATATTAAAGTATCAATATAAAAAATCTAAATTACAATTTCTGTCATTACTAATATTATTGTTTATATAAAAATACTACACACGATGTGTCACCATGTATTTATGTATGATGAAAGAGATAAGACTACCAATTCACAAACAAATAGTTCAACTAAATATATATATCGAATATATGTGGAGGTGGGATGCAAAATGAAATCTATTGTACTAATAGGCTAGTGCTAATAATAAGTAGGAGTACAAAAACATCGCCGGCTCCAAATTGACAAAACCATGCTGAATCGGTTAATCATGTTTTTTAACCGAATTAATAATTAAATAGAGAACGGGCATTTGCTACAAATTGACTTGTAGCGAAACTCAAAAGTTTCTACAATTTTCTCCCCTTGGAGCAAACAAGCCAAGGTTAATTATTGGCCCCGTGGGGAATTACAGAATCACCCTTGGAGCGCTGCTGATGTGGACGGAGGCTTGTAGCGTGCGAGTTTGACTGGGAGGGAGAGGAGCTGCGGGCCTGCGGGCTGCGGCAGGTAATGGTCCGGGCCCGGAGCAAGTGAGGCTGCTCGCCTGCTCTGGTGATTTATTTTGAAAGCACGTAGTGTAAGATTTTAGATATCCACACTGATCAAACTCAACATAGACGGAACTGTCAGAGTAGTCTCACAAAACGCCCAAGCAGACTCACACACCCACACTCACACCCCATCTCTTCTCTCTGTAGGATGATGCAGCTGTAGCTGGTGGCGATGTGACATGACCAGATGACCTCCTTCCTGCTGTTTTCCTCTGGGGCCGAGGGAGAGATGGAGAGAGACGACAGAGGTGTGCGCTCTGACCCGAGCTGAGCGAGCGAGCGATCCATCCATCCATGGACATGATCACGGCCGTGTTTGGATAAAATCACGAAAACTTTTGCACAAAAAGACGAATGTATGCATGAAGTATTAAACGAAGTTTATTTGCAAAATCTTTTTAGGAATGGGTGTAACTTTTCGAGACGGCTCTAATGAGCCAAGTTTCATCATGATTGGCTACAGTGATGCTACAGTAACCGCGCTCAATCATCCTCCAATCGTACGGTCAAAGGCCTCATTAGCTAGAGCAACTGCTACAGTACCGCCGTTGTGGAGGTAATTTTGTAATTAGACTTTATTTAATACCACTAATTAGTGGTCAAAGCTTCATTTCTCTCTCATCAAAACTTTTCTACCTTCAAACCAAACATGGCCGTACATGAACAAGGGTACCCCATGAACAATGATCATCCATGGCGCCATGCACTCGAATACTCGATGCATCAGCTGCTGCTAGCCTGCTAGGCCATGAGCAGTCATTTATGGCCATGTAGTATAGTACGTAGGCCTTGTTTAAATGCGAAAATTTTTGAGTATAAAATATTGTAACACTTTCATTTGTATTTGATAATTATTGTCCCGTCATGAGTTAATTATGCTCAAAAAATTCGTCTCTCAAATTATGATCAAACTGTGTAATTAACTATTTTATTTAGTTATATTTAATATTTTATACATGCATTCAAAGATTTAATATGACGAGAAATTTTATAAAATTTTAGAATTTTGAACGCATGTAAACAAGGGCGTAGTCCTACAGCGCAGAGCAGTTGAGGACCCTGCACCGTACCCCCTGCCGTGCTGCCTCTGTGCTCCATCTATCCTCGGTAAAGACACGGACGAAGGAACCCTTCTCTGTTCTCTCTCTCCCTCTCCAAATAATAACCTGCACTGAATTCACTGCGTATCAGGTAGAAAGAGACAGAGAGGGCCAGACCCCGTTTGGTTGCCTCCAGTAAATTTTTTAAAAAAATATTTTTTTACATTTGAAGTACTAAATATAGACTAATCACAAAAATAATTACAGAACTCGTCTGTAAATCGCAAGACGAATCTAATGAGCCTAACTAACCCGTCATTAGAGGGTATTTACTGTAGCATTACTATAGCAATTTAGCATCTAATTACAGCCTAATTAGGTTCGTTAGATTCGTCTCGCCATTTACAGACAGCAGTCGCAATGCGTTTTTTATTTCGTTTAGATTGAAGTCTCTATGCAGGTGCCGGAAAAAAAATTTGGAATTTGGAATTTTGTAACCAAACACGGCGTAGTATCATTTTGCCCCCTTTTTAAAGGGTCTATCTTTACCTTGTACGAGGACATTTTAAGCACTGTGCATATGCACCACATTCTTTGTCCCTGTCCCTGAAATTCGATGATCCAACTGGCCATCTTTATTTTTCCGTGTCTTGGCGCTACATATATAGAAAATGACGTGGGCTACAGGAAGATTTTAAATACCCCACCTTGACAAATATGAGGAACTTGATGCTATATCTATCCTTATCTAACGCTCTTGAGTCGTGACTTTCTCAGCGCTCGTCGCACCACTTGATAGCCACTGTTCGTACTAACTGTTGGAATTTTTTTGAGTCGTCAAAAGACAAGGATAAGTCAGAAGCCGCTCCAACAGAGAAGCTGGAGCCGGAGCCGGAATCGTTTTTGGAGAAACCGGAAATCTGCCAAACAGACTCTAAATTAGGTGGACATCTGGCATTTTGTGAGCGTGCTACCGACTTAATACTGCTCAAATCACAAGTCGATCAATACAAGTCGGCGATCATCTGGCATTTGTCACAGCCATCCAGCAGGCCGACCAGCAGCAGCAGCAGCAGGCGCAGCTAGCTGCGGCTGGATCGATCGAGCCGGGAGACGCAGGCACGCAGCGGGGGCGCCGCGCCGGGCGCATTCATGCTCATCCCTCATCGGATCAGACGAGCCGCACCCGCATGCAGCTAGCTACTACCTTCCCCTGCCTGCAGATCCATCAGCGAGCCCATGCCGCCGTGCCAGCACTTGCAGTGCATCTACTACCGGCATCTAGCTCCGAGACTTGCCAGTTTGCCACTGCAAACCTGCCGGTCATCATCTATCGTAGCTACTACCGGTAGTCTACGACGACCACACCAGCAGTGACGACAGTGCCGCAGCCCAGCCACCAGCTAGGAGCTCCGGCAGCATGCCCCTGTCCGGCCTGTACCGACGATATGATCCATCCTTCTTGCCGGCCCGGCCGCCCTCTGCCTGCTAGCTGTGCGCGGTGGCGCCGCCGCTGCCTAGAGGTGGCTGCTAGGCTGGTAGCTTTCCGGAGGGCCCGAATGGCAGTAGGGACTCGAATGCTCGATGCAGCATGCATGTGTGCAGGTATATACTAGATCGTATACACGTAGCATGCATAGATCGTATCATATCTGTACGTGTGTACGTACGTGCACGGTGCACCTGGCTCTCTTGGCTCTTGCAGTGCGCGTGCGCGGCTTTGGTGCTGCACGTACTGCGCTGCATCAGGATCAGCATCAATGCAGGCAGGCTGCTACGCGCCCTCGACTTGTATTGTTTCAGGTGGGTGGGTAGGGTAGCCTTTCGCACAGAATTCTAGGAGGGGATCGGACGGAAGCCTGCACCCAGCTGCGCTGCGAGTGAACTGCGCGGTGCGTGCGCGATCGAGCGCGCTGCTGCCGATTGGGGCACCTCACCTGTCAACTGTCATGATCCAGATGCAAGCAATTGCACAAAGTCCACGGTCCATCTCAGCAAAAAAAAAAACATACGGTAGACCGTCTTTTTTTCATGCACCTAATAAATATACGATATATGTAATAAAAACTACTATTCGTCTAGAAAAGATTAAAACTACGAATAATTCAAAATTGAGGGAGTAACAAATTAAATCTACTAGCACCATTTGAACATCAAAACGAGATCCAGGACGCCTTTCCTTCCAATCCCATAGCCTAGCAACAGTCATATCCCAACCCCTTTAGCTTCCTCCATTCATCAATATGCATGGGCCGCAACAGTCATGTCCAAGTCCAACCCTCCTTGCCGGCTTGCTCGCCCTCTATGCAGCCAGCCACCGGCCATAGCCTACTACTAGCTCCAGGGTGCAGGATCCCACACATGGCATGACCGCATGATGAAGTTCTACATGCCTAGCGATCGAGCCCTACTCCTCTCCTCCATCTGCCTTTGTTTGTGTGCTCCCTTTGGCCAGGCCTCTATTCTCTTTTGTCCTTCTCTTTCGTCTTCAGTACCCCTTAAACTCCAGGCGGGGCCGAGCCGCGAGAGACACGTCCATGCGCGTCTGCTTTTCCGTCGCCGGCAGCAGGCCCCAACTCGCAACCGATCGTAGACAAGCTGATCGAGCATAATTGCTACTGTGTGTAAATCTGGAATCACGTGCCTCCACATGGATGGAGTGTGAACGAAGCTACTAGCTCACTGCGTTTCTTGAAAAAAATAGTGCAATCTTTTGAGAAAAAACAAATATGAACAGCTCCTAATGTATCCGGAAAATTCCTCACAAAAAATGTATCACCTGAGCGCTTTATTTGGACAAGAAAATACGTTATCGGTCCACCTCAAAAGTACCGGTAGAAAAAGAATCTAGTACTAATTCTAGCATTAGTACCGGGTCATCTGCATTAGTACCGGGTCATCTTTCTAGCGGTATTTTTTAGGTGAATGAAAAGATTCAGGAACCTTTAGTACCAGGTGGTACACCTGATACTAAACGCTAGACACCACCCGATATACCAGTGTAGGGTTTCGAGGGAAATGTTTGCTCCCGAGCGAGGTTGAAAGAGGTTTGATAGTAGCAGTGTTTACAACACTGAAGACATTTCTTTTGTTGATAGTTTAAATCGAATGTTGTGTGTGCATCCAGGTTGTATTTTTTCTCTCCTCCTTATTGATGGAGGAGTGCTTTTGCATTGGTCCTTTTGATGCCTGGATGTTGGAGGTGTGGCATCCATCCCCGCAGCAATCATACCATGCTTCAGCTCGAGCTCAATCAGGGTCTTTTTAGATCACTTTGCATTTTGCATTTTTAAATTTTTGAAAGGGAATCTTCAACATTTAAAGTATTAAATATAGATTAATCACAAAACTAATTATAGATCTCGTCTGTAAACTATGAGACGAATCTAATGAGCCTAATTAATCTGGCATTAGTATATGTTTATTATAGCTTTACTGTAGCAATTTAGTGTGTAATCATGACCTAATTAGGCTCATTAGATTCATCTCGCGATTTACAGTCCATTTGTGTAATGCGATTTATTTTTCGACTATATTTAATATACTATGCAAGCGATTTACAATAAAATTGGATTTTGCATTTTTGGATCTGAACCGGGCCTCAGTTCTACCGTCCACTCCATGCAAAAAAAAAAAAGAGCACCAATTTTTGGAAGCAGCTAGTGTTCCCCTCTTCCTTTAATTACCTGAGAGAAAAAAGAGCATGCAGGAGTGGATTGGATGCTCTGGTATAAGGTCACTAGCTAGCTTAGGGCAATGGCACTGGAGACTCATCAGAGAGAAAAGATAAAAGGTAGTGTATTATTACATAGCAGGGTGGACCATGGAGGTGCATGCATGCATGCACGCAACACTGTAGTAGAGTACTGCTGATCTAGCTGAGGCCACTGCATGCTCCATTGTCCATTCTCATCATCATGCAAGCTTCCCCAAATGGCTCCTCTCCTCATCACGGGGAATTATAGCTGGTGCCTGGTGGGTCTCCCTCTCGCTGTAGCTCGCACACCCTTTTCTCATTTATGAGTCATGGCGCCGAGTGGCCTCTCCCACTAACTCCTTTGGCTCCAAACGGTCCTCAACTTATCGGAGTACATGCTTGGCAAATAGTGTGCAGATGCAAGACAGTACCACATGCACCACTGCAAAGAATACGGACTCCAGATACAGGATAGTACAAATTATGCATCTGATCTAGATTTGCCAAAATAATCTATAATTTGGAACGAACAGAGTACAAATTAAGCCACACAATGCGGGAGTCCCTGCATGGATGCATGATCAGCAACAATTAAGCATCCATTCAATGCCATTCGTGTGGAAGAATGTGCTTGAATCCATTTCTTTTATTGCTGGCCAGTGGCATAGTACAGTAATGGCCGAGTGGGTCAAGCTTGCCGTACGTGCCCCTCTCCTCCATGCACGCTAGAGAGGCTATGGGAAGAGAGGGATAGAGGCAGGGCAGGGCAGTACAGCACAATTGCATCCACAGGAAGCACAGCAGCAGGGGCATGTTTTTCAGATGAGAATGATGGCGCCCCTTGATTTGTGCTGCGTCCATTCACGCCAACCCTTGCCCTGCACCGCACTGTGAAGTGCGCCAGTGCCGGCCGGCCTCTGCATATGCTGCACCGCAGAATGCGATGCAAGCATGCATGCAGCGCCGCAGTAATGCACGCACTGACCAGAGGCAGCATCTAAGTTCTATTTGAGTTTTTTATTTCAGCAAAAAAGAAAACATGCACACAGAACAACACAATGGCATGCACTTACATTGTGCACACTTTTGGAGTGTGCATTATACACTTGTACACTGTGCATATGCCGGTGTATATAATTGCAACGACGATTGATAGCTACTTACTCGGTCTTAAAATAATTGCAACTATAGAGTTCAAAATGTGTCCCACAAAAATTGCTAACTTTAACTTACCTTCCACAAAAAACAAGGCAATTTTCGAAAAATTCTCACAAAAAACAACTAACAGATCATTCACTCATCACAAAAAAAATCAAAAAATAATTTTATACTTAATATTGGTTTGCGTGCTCGATCCTAAAATTACATTTATTTTTTTAGGATGGAGGGAGTATACGCCACCACTGTACCGTACATACTATGGGTGAGTGTGCGACAGTGCGAGTGTCTCCGGGGGTGTGCGCGCGCATGCTCTGCAAAATGTGATGTGGGTGATCGAGGAGAGAAAGGATCCGAAAGACCGGATCGGGTGCTCTAGTCTAAGAAGGGGAGAGAGTGAATTAGACAACTTAAAAATCTAGACCAATAGCTCCAACTAAATTGCACAATATTAAACTAAAACATACTATCTATATGTGCAATTATGGTTGTTCTAGTGTGAAATCCCTATCCCAAAAAAGTTAGCAACATATAGCTTTTCCTAACAAGAAACTAATCTATGAAAGTAAAGGCACAAGAATTGCTAGTATGAAATGCGGAAACGTAAAGAGAGCGATAGGAGGAAGCAAACTCTTGACGCAGGTGTTTATCCCGTGGTTCGGTTAGCCACAAAGGCACCCCTACATCCACATTGTTGAAGCACTCACTAAGAGTATTGCTTCTCGGCAATCAAGTCTCTCCCGTGAACTCAATCACGGTCACCTTGATTCCGATTTCCACTAAGGAGCTTCTCCACAAAGGATGAGGTCTCCACGTCTCCCGCACAAAGATCGTCCACGCCGCTCCACACCAAGTCAGAGGGTCGTCGACGTTGCCAGCGAGCCACAAAGCTCCAAGGGGCTGGCACTCCAAAATATCTTCTTTGGTTCACAAGAGAACCACAGCACAAAGGCACAAAACCTTGCTTGTTCACTCTCTAAAGAGCTAACCTAGCACTAACACTCTCAAATATGTGCTAAGGATTAAAGATATGATCAATGAGCACTTGGATGGCTTGGAGATGTTCTTGGGTGTGTTTGAGGTTTGTAGCAACTCCAGCAGTCTTCAAATGACCGGGGGATCACATATATATAGGCCTTCAAGTCCATAGAGCCGCTAAGAGCTGTTGGGGTTTTTCTGCGTAAAGCACCGGATAGACCGGTGGTAGGGCACCGGTGTATCCGGTCACTCACAGCTCCGCGCTATCCGTTGGCCTTCTAACAGCTGACGTGGCTGTCACCGGTTAGGCCGGTCCTATGCACCGGTGCTTCACCGGTTCATCCGGTTCTGAAGAGATCTTCAGCTTCTGCCTTGACATTATACCGGTGTCTCGCTCTTGTGCACCACCGGTTCATCCGGTGCTGAAAAATCTTTACTTCCACGTCAAACAAGCTCTCTGAGTAATGGCATGGTGCTTGCACCGATACCCAAATTAGTACCACCGGTGTAATCGGTGCTATTTGAACTTTTCCCTCTTGCCTGGCATTTGCTCGGCCCATTACACCGGTGATATAGCACAGGTGTATCCAATGCCAACCGGTTAGACCAGTGCAGTGTCACCGGTGCATCCGGTGCCACTGTTTCTGGAGAACTCGTCCAATTCAGCGTTTTTTTGAGTTTTTTCTTTGTGTTTTGCTTTGCTTAGCCTTTTTCCTTCATTTCTGAGATCTATTAATGTTCACTTTACAAACTTATTAGTTCCATTAATTATATTATTACTCAATCACCAAAATAACAAAATAATAGCATAACGGCACCATGTTCCTTACAGCATCTTCAGGATGGCAGCTACCAGCGCGTGCATGCGTGCATCGGTGCATGAATGAATCAATCAGTCGATCGAGACCAACAAAGAGGAGGGTCAGAGAGCGTCAGGTCAAGGCAGAGACCAGCCAGCAGCCTAGCTAGCTGCTACAGTGAGAGGACGTGCCATGGCTGCCTACCCTTGGATCGATCTGTCGCCTTCGCCTAGCCATCGATCTCCGCAAAGCACGCTCAAGCAACTAGCCAACTCCTAGCTACCTTTCTGACTGTAGGCGCTGTAGCTGGGCGCGGGTATAGTATAGTATATGCATGCATGCTTGCGTGTCCGGCCGTGTGTGTTCGATCTCGTCGATCAAGTGTGCATGCAGGAAGGAAGAGAGCTTTATTTGGCTCCACGCAGGCGGCGGCACTTGCATGGCTTTCTTCTGAGAAAAAAAGGGGAGAAAGAAATGATTCGCACGCATTGAATGAGTGACCGCAGACATGGAGAATTAATAACACATGGTAGCTGTTTTTTTGGGCTAGTCGTAATACGTGCTTCTATATTTTTTAAATTTATTTACTAATAGCTCCATCTATATATTGGTGTACTACTCGTAATTACCAAGCGTTTATTGAAGTGTCTGGTCAACCCGTGCATATAGAAATATTATCACGCCCTGTGTCCTCCGGTCAACGTGCAATCGATGCAGCATGTATGGACAGCACGCTGCACGCACACGCACACACTTGATCGCAGCCCTACCACCAGCAGCTCTCGTCTGGTCGACTTTAATCTTTAATGGACTACTGTACCATGCATGCACGAGCCCCTCCTCTTTATTTCTGAGCAAGATTATTGAAAAGCCGTTTGGGTATGTGAAGTTCGATTGAGTATTATTCAAATAACTCAAATGTGAGGGGGCAATTTGCAAAAGAAAATACGCATGGCTACAATGGATGCCACGTCATCCAAATACACATGGCTACAATGGATGCCACGTCGTGGGCAAACTGAAATACGGTAACAAGTATAATGATTATTCATACATTTTACTCTTTTTTTAAGGGTAATAAGGAAGACGTGGTGTGCTGTGCCGGCTACGGAGTGGTGGGCCGGGTCACTGAGAGAATCAAGACCACCAGCGCCGGATCGGAGTCCGCGTGCGCTGCCCCCTGTGTGTGTGTTGTTGTTGCTTGAGTTGTTGTGGCTGTGTGCGTGCGTGGGCCTGGGTCGTCGCCACGACCACGACACAGGTGTGAGAAAGGGCCCCAGTGCGCAGCAGGGCCCGTGGGCCCGCGTGGCCGACCGAAGCCCATGCACGAAGAGCACACTATGCCTGCAGGGGGCAGCAGGGGTCCGGGTGGTATTTACTACATTCCCTTCCTTTTTCTGCTGAGGTGAGGTCCCCTTGGCCTTGAATCCGCCGCAGATCATCCCCCTGTGTCAGCCAGCCTGTGGGCACCGCGCGCACCTCTCTAGCCGCCCGGCCGCCCCAGAGGCCAGAGCAGTACCATCCTTGACGACGCTACGGAGGCCGATATGGCGTGGGTCGTAGCCTAGGATTCCACTGTTGAAACAACTTACTGACCGAGCCGGAGAGACTTTTCTCCGGCGATTACGTACTACCATGATGCAGCTGTTCTGATTATTATAAGTAACTTAATTTTGCAAATACAACATGCACTCTGTTCGGCTGCTCCGCTGCTGCTCTGTGAGTGCAGAACCAGCCAAGAGCAGCCGGCCGAGCACCAGCCGAACGCAGCCATGATGTTTTAGAGTTTGCATGCTTGCTCTTCTCCAAAATTTCGTGGACAGAGAGAAGCTTTGGTTAGCTTTAGCTCTAAACGGAAGAACAATAAGAGATTGAGTTTCACATAAGTGAAATTCAAACTCGCGTAATCACCGTGTTCGGCTGGACTATTTTCATGCAGACGCACAGCACGATGCTGCTACCCGCAGCAGCTAGCAGTAATCCATTTCATATGAACACTAATATTAGTTTATACTAATCACTGTGCAAATGAATAGAGAAGCATTGCCATTTCATTAGTCTATATACTAGCACCCATGCATGCATAGCTTTGTGGTCACGCACGCATGGCACACTCACTGAGTCACTGTCCTCTGGCTAGCTAGCTAGTTTAATATCGTGATCACAGCATGGCCAGCTGCTGCTCGCGTTGCGTCTCGCTGAAGACGAGAGACACAACGTACGTACGTGTCGACCGCCGCATGTGTTGGCAGGCCGAGAGGGGGGACGTACAGTAGTACACTGACAAGCAAGAGGAGTAAAAGTTGGTCCATGCATCATGCAGTGCGATTAGTAAGGAATCTTTCTTTGCGGTGGCCGCTGCGGCGTACGGACGCTGGGACATCCATCAAATGCACCCACTAATACTACTCTAGTGCCCCCCCTAGTGTATCATCATTTCCTAATCTTGTCTCCTGTTAGTAGAAACCAGTGCTAAAACTACTGTCTGCTAGGGCACACTCGACCCTACTAGGTTGAAAAAGTTCTCACTTTTACCCCCAATGCATGCATGGATCGGAACTCATATACTACTACGGCTAGCTGTGGGAGTAACCCTAAAGCAAAAGCCTGGCAGTGTAATTTTACTGCGTACTACTGATCCAACCGTCTTTGAGCTAGTAGTAGTAGTAGGTTATTTTTGATCGATCTATCCATGGAAGTTAGTGCCCATAACTAGTTGGTAACAGAAACAGAAAGCGCCACTGATGGCCTCGATCTATCTGCAGGGGAGACGAGGGACAGGAGGAATATGTTTGCAAAGGGGCGCTTTGCTTAAAAGCTAGCGGGGTTAATTATGCAAAGCCAGACACGATGATTACATGCACTCTGATGAAATGAAACCATGCAGGCAGGTTTCGCCCAGAAGCTAGCAAAGCTTACTACAAAACGCATGGATGCATGGATGGACGGCCGGCCGTCAGGGAATATTTGGGGGCCAGGCGCATTCATGCAGCATGCTTTTCTCTGAGAGCGAGCTCCCGGCCGGCCTTAGCTCTCGTCCTCTGCATTTCTGTGACACTGTCACTGCTGCTTGGATGCAGGTGCGTATGCAAGGAAATTTATTACTGTTAACTGACAAGGTTGTATGGTACAGCACAGTACAGTACGTACGTGTGCTGACACGGCACCACACTGGTGGGCCGGCAGGGATGAAATGAAGAAACAAGTAGATGGGCCCTGGCACTGGCAGTAGGGTTGTGTTTTTTTTTAAAAAAAAATGCCGCGGCGTGTATGCTTTCCATGGGAATGTGTGGGCTTTCCTGTGCATGGTCAAGGCCATGAGTATGGACATAATAGAGCTTTCCATCCATGCCTTTGTTTCTGTAGCATACTCTATTCCAGCCTTCAGTGAGTGGTTTGGTATTTGATGGTATCGATGATCGCTGTCACACGCACATGTTGAGGTACTTCATGTCGTCATCTTGCTGCTGCAAGCCTGCAAGTCTTGCCTTGCCAGCTAGAGTTGTGCCATCGGTTTGGGTCCTGCTGGTCTCTTTCTTGCTTCTTGGTAGTACTGCTGGACTACATACTACTGATATGAAAATTACTGCTTTGCGTGGTTACTTCTTTTGAATTTGTGGAAAATATGAATCGAAGAAACATGAATCAGCAGCTGTTAAGATATATCATTGTCCTGCTAACATATACTCTACAAGTACCAAAGAATGTCGAGTATTTATTACTGACAACAACTGAACTTAATATTTGTTAACCGAAGATATCTGAACCGTGGTAAGTATATAGAAGTGTTAACTTAACGCCCTGAACATATACTATCTTTTAGAACATGGACTTATCATACATTAAGGACCTGTTTAGAGTTTTAAGGATCCAACACAAACCTGAAGTAGTAGTAAGTCCAAAAATATGGTAGCAAATTCAATTTTGAAAGAGGAATCGGCAAGTTTAGGGGACAGAGGGAACCGCCCCTTTATTTGGCCAGATAACTATCATCCCATTGGTGGAAAACCGTAGCCGACATGCTTAAGATTCAAGAACGCACATGAAAGTCCGTCAGACGTCGTACCGAAAAGAAGCGCAGATTAATTGGTAGATAAAGCTGGGAAAAGACGAGCGTGCACACTGGGCAAGGAATAACCGTACCGGTATGTAGTGCCTTCTGATGTGGATGCTAGCTACATGCAATTACAAAAAGAGCTGAAGGTTCAATCAGCATGTTAAGGCGTAAAGCTACTACTCCATGCCCTGAGACTTTCCTTTACATTTGCTAGTCGGTCAGTTGCGGATTCTTGGTGGTTGGGGACACACACACACAGCATGCGTATGCATGCGTATGGTAGCTATAGTAGACATGCATGCATTGGATCAGATGACGAAGTTGAGAAAGAATAAAGAACAAGATGAAAAAAAGCTACAGAGAGAGCCTTCCATCCAGAAAAAAAAAAGTCTGTGAGAACTAGATCAGCGGTCGTGGGGTCTCTTCCCATGTTTGAAATATTTTTGGATGTGTCTTAACGGGTACTAAAGGGTTCTTTTAGTACTGGACCATGCAACCGGTACCAGGGTACTAAAAAGGATTTTCCAGTAGTAAAATAAAAGGTGGAAGGGAGCCATCTCCAAAGAAGATGACAGGTTATCTTTTTCGAGCCCTATATTATATATTCTCCCATTACAGCTTTCAGTTTGCTTTTGGCAATGCATGTCTGCAATACGTACACGGATGGATCAAGTGTGCGTTGAAATGATCACATCCTCAAGTGTGAGCTAGCTAGAGTGCTTTGCCCGTTGCCATGCAATGCCTCATTGCCACGCCACTAGCTAGACCAAGCACCACTGGCCAGAGACATCACACCCATTCCCCACCACTACGCTCTTCCGAGTTCAGAGTCCAGACGCATCACAGGCCATCACTAGTTCAACTACATACATGCATGCATGGAAAGAAAAAAAAAACAGAGCGCAACATAAAAAGTGGGTCCCGATCGTTTTCATAAGAGACGATGCATCGCTTTCGCTGGCCGTGCATAGCTGCATCTGCTCGATCGTACAGAAAAAGTGGATGGACGGAGCTAGGCGCGAAAAGATGCTTGTGCGTGCATGGCCCATGCAGTAGCACTGTATACATTTCACATTTGCATACATGCATGCATGGCTCGCAAAAGATGCTACAAGGCATGCATTTCTTTATCCTGCTATTATGGAATATGCACTGTGCTTTTGGAAGTTTTTTTTACACTACATCCAAATCACTACTGCAGAAATGATTTGTAGGGGCGAGTGGAAATACATTTTTAGGGGCGGACCGCGAAACCGTCCCTGCTTTTCGCAACAAAAAATGGCAGTTTGCAGGAGCGGGTACAAGGGCCGCCCTTGAAAATATATTTTCAGAGGCGGGCACCCGCCCCTACAAAATCATTTGTAGGGGCGGGTAACACCCCCACCCTCCCCTCAAAATCGTTTTCCATACTAATCCAAAAAATCGTTTAAATAAGAAAATATAGTAAACAATATCAAAAAAAAGTTACTAGGGGCGAAAATTACGTGTCCATACATTACATCCGCACAGTAAATGATAGAAGTCCATACATTATACCTGGGCATTTCTCGGGTCGGGTCGGGTTTGGGTCGGGCCGAAAAAAACCCGGTAGAAAAACTCAGGGCCCGAGCCCGCCCGTGGCCCGGCGAAAATTCTAAAATGTTGGCCCGAGCCCGCCCGCAGCCCGACCCGACGGCCCGCGGGCCGACCCGCTGACCCGACGGTCACCCACATGATCCCAGATTCTGCACAAAGAAAACAAGGGTGGTTAGTACTTAGTAGCAAATAATGGAAACAACAAAAGCCAATAAATTTATTGTAAGTGAATTTACCTTCATCCATCTTCTCACGGAACCAATCTTGTAGACACATCAAAGCTTCAACAGTTTTGAAACCAAGCGAACTGCGGGGTGTCTTTTTGACCGGGCCGTCGGGCCGGCCCGCGGGTTTAATTTTCAGCCCGCACCCGACCCGAATTTTTCACCGGGTTGAAATCATGGCCCGGACCCGCCCGCCGTGTTCCTCGGGCCGGGTCGGGTCGGGTTTTTTTTGGGCGGGTCGGTCCGGGTTCTTCGGGTCAGGCGGCCCATGCCCAGGTCTACCATACATTACAACAAATATAACATTCAATCCATACAACTAGCTACTAGTTCTTACTACCACATACAAAGCGAAATGATACAATCACACATTGTGCAACGAGAGTCTCACGGCGTCGACTGCGGTGTTGCTCCATGGGTACGAAAGAAGATGGGCACATAGTCGTGGCATCAGACACAACTTTTTTAATTGCTTGCCGCTTCCAGTGTCTCCTCATGTTTGTAATTATTATTCTTTAGTGTTTTAAAAGAGTTGTGTTAGTAAAACGACAGTTGGACAAGTTCTTTTTTTAGTTGGATAGTTGTATACATAAGGATTAGAGTAATAACTGTACCATAGTAATTCTTCGTCGTGGTTGGATTCTTCCTAGTCGTCCTTTGCAACGTCCATTGGCTGTGTGTTATCCGATGGTGTGCTCGGTGGTGACTCCATTACTTCGGTGGAACCAGATCCCCATTTCTCTTGAGGAGGCGAACCTTCTTCTTCAATCAGATCTGCATGAGAATGCGCATGAGGTAGTGCAGTTTACGGATTATTTTGGTGCTCAAGTATGTAGTTAGGGGCAATGTATAGACAAGTTCAACCATACTTAATTGCAGATGATGTGCTTCATATCCACCTACTTGTCCACCTCCTTGTCTAGAAGTCCCCGCACCCTGGTCACCTAGGGGTTGCGGGTACAATGTGTATCGGAGTGGAAAGTTGCTTGATGCTGTAGGAAGAGTGACAATTGTTAGACGGAACAGTTTCACATTAATGGAGCAATGGTCTTTTGTAACTGCAGTTACCATTCACGCTCACGGCTAACTGGATTGCCGTTGGGTCGCCCGGTGGAAGAACATCAGCACGAATCCAAAGTGGCCATATGCTCAAGTAGGAACCCCCTCTTGTCTGAACTCTGCGGACGGCTACATGTACAACACTAGGTATAGCGTTCCTTGGAGCGAATGTGTGCGCCCTGATTGAGAAATCCACTTTCCTCGTATGGATGTCGCGAAGGTTACATATGTTCGCGAAGATTCTATGTAATATCGTGGGACACTACAGAAATAATTGTGGTGGCATTCTAGATATGAGAAGACTGAGTGGTACGTTATTTCCCTATGGACGTTGTTGTCTACCTTCTATCTGGTGCTCTAGTGGAATAGACTCATCCAAGAATAAAGTAGTGGAACCATAGTCGGGCGTCCATCCTAGGATTGCAAGGACATGGTTGTCAACTTGGATGTATGGACAACTCAAGATGCGAGTGACTTCTTCGAATGTTCGGGTTAGCAGCACATAATCACCGAACAAACGCAAGACATTATGTAGCGGAAGCTCTATCCTAGTGTTTTCCAATAACACTCGCAGTAGCTCGGTGCGACTGATAGAACAGGGGACTTCTACTTGAGTATGCGGACATGGAGAAAACTTAGTAATTATTAAGAGGCCGGCAAAAACTTGGGCGTGCAAGTTGAACTCTTGTTCCTCAAAGATTGTGAAGTGTTCATAGTTGACATGTGCCATCGGTTGGTCACCTGAGGATGGGGTGGCGCCGGGTGGGGTGACGGCGGGGCTTGGGGGTGGCGCCACAGCTTGGGGTAGTAGCGGCTGGAGGAGCCGGACACGGAGGGGAGGAGGTGGCGGGGAGGAGGCCGCGGGGGTGTGCGCAGCGGCCACGGAGGTGGCGGGGAGTTGGCGGGCAGGAGGATGCCGGGGCGTGCGCGGCGGCCGCGGAGGTGGTGGGGAGTTGGCGGCGGCGGAGGTGGCGGGGAGGAGGCGGCCGGGGGCGTACGCGACGGCGGAGGAGGTGGTGGGGAGGAGGAGGCACGGGGAGGGAGCGGCGAGGTGGAGGCGAATGCGGCGGTGAGGAGAGGTGGCGGGGAGGCACCGGATCTACGCTAGGGCGCGGGGGCAGAGGGGGCGACTCGGCAGAGACGGTGGAGGGAGTAGCGCGGGGGCGGAGGGGGCGGCGAGGACGAGGCGGGCCAGCTGGAGCGGAGGCGGCGGCGAGGAGGAGGCGGGCGCGGCGGAGGTGGCGGAGGGAGCCACGCGGGGTCGGAGGGGGCGGCGCGGGGATGGCGGGGGCGGCGGCGGGGGAGCGGCGGCGGAGGGTCCGGCGCGCCGGATCTAAGCTAGGGAGCGGCGTAGGGGGCGGCGCGGGGTTGCCGGGGGCGGCGGAGGGGGCGGCGGCGGGGGAGCGGTTGGGGGCTGTGCGGCGGCGGACGGAGCGGCCACGGGGGAGTGGCGGCTGGGGAGCACCGAAAATCTTGGCAGCCTTCCGGCGTCTTCTCGCGCGCGCCATGGGAGTCTGAAAATTTTTCTAAATCATTAGATATTTATAGGAGCTCGATTTGTAGGGGCGGGTGGGCGCATCACTGCCCTTAAAAATATATTTCTAGAGATGCCGCGGCGCCGACCTTCCCTACAAGGGCGGGCGGGGGAGGGGGCTCATCTCCCGCCCCAACAAATAGATTTGTAGGGGCGGTCGATGGCCACGCCCGCCCATAAAAATAGTTTTCAAAATTTATTCTGGAAATTCTTTTAAATCAGAAAATATAGTAAACATTATAAAAAAATGCTGAAATTTTTACCATCCGCGTATTTTGATGTGTAAAACACAGCAAAATTAATAAACCTATGTTGCACTGTGTCTAATAAGAAAATATGTTCAAACTTTAACATCTCCTAAGTCACCACTCATACAATTTAATAGCAATTTTGTCCTTTGCACACATTCAAACAATAAAAAACCTGAATTATAATTTCGGTATTTTTCACCAGAGGTACAGGTTGTTATACGCTAACGGTGAAAATATCTCGTTTTATATATGTCGTTTGCTATTTTTTAGGATTAAATGATTTTTCAGACAAAATTGAGAAACCATTTGTAAGGGCGGGCGGGGGCATCACCCGCCCCTACAATTTGATTTCTAGGGGCGGTCCGCGACAACGCCCGCCCCTACAAACATATTTGTAGGGGCAGAGTATACCCCAGCCCGCTCCTAAAACTAGTTTTTCACATTTATTTCGGAAATTCTTTTAAATCAGAAAATATAGTAAACATTATCAAAAAATGTTGAAATTTTTACCATATATTTTGATGTGTAAAACACAACAAAATTAATAAACCTACATTGCACTGTATGTAATAAGAAAATATGTTCAAACTTTAGCCTCTACTAAGTCACTACTCTCTCATACAATTTAAGAGCAACTTTGTCCTTTCCAGACATTCAAACAATAAAAAACCTGAATTTTACTTTCGGTATTTTTCACCAGAGGCACAGGTTGTTATACGCTAATGGTGAAAATGTCACGTTTTTTATATGTCGTTTGCTATTTTTTAGGATTAAATGATTTTTTAGAAAAAAAATGAGAAAATATTTGTAGGGGCGGGTGGGGTAGTCACCCGCCCCTACAAAGCGATTTCTAGGGGCGGTCCACACCATCGGCCGCCCCTACAAATCAATTTTCAGGGGCAGGTGATGCCGCCGCCCGCCCCTATAAATTTGTTATATATGAAATGTAGTTATTGAAATTAGCTAATTAGTTAGACAATAATAAATGTAGTTAGTGAAATTAACTAATTAGTATGGGAATAGCAAATTTAGATATTGAAATTAGCTAGGAAATTTGAGAATTGAACACATGTTATTTTATGTATGAAATATACATAAATTTTCTATGAAGCCATATGGAAAGTGGTGGCTTTGGTGGTGGTGTGCCGCATGAGGATTACCCTTTGCCTCTGGCTCGTCCTCCTGGCATCATTTTCAGCAGAGTCAACAGGGCTAGACTGAGGCCATGTTCTCAACAGAACATTACAGCTTCAAGCATAATAAGACCGAGGCCATGTTCTCAACAGAACATTACAGCTCCAAGCATAGTAAGACCCATCTTTTGAATATGAGCCTTTTTTTGCTTGATTAATAAGAATGGTTGATACTTAATAATGTTTTGTTGCCTCTAATGCAGCGGATCGATATTTTAAATGGCTTACTGAAGTACTATAATGCCTAGGTGGTACACCTCTACAGGTGGAAACCACATAACGCCTATAATTCAAGAAAATGACAATCTCTTTTGAGATACCATTAATACAAGATCCAAATACCATGATGGCAGTAGTGGCTAGTGGGAAGGAATCACTAGTTTAGATGACTTATGAAGTAACTACCATAAAAGCACGCATTCTGGAACTTGAGAGTTATGGTTATCTGATTCCAGATTTGTCATGATTTAAAATCAAAGCACTTCGATGGAATCAACATGATATTGTAAGTCTTTGTGAGAGACTTTTACGAGAAAATCTACATGACATAGTAAGTGAATTTTGTTAATTTAAAGAACTATGATAGTTTCTACATGACATAGTATGTGATTTTTGTTAACCAAAGTACTTTTATAAAATTTATATTCCATCTCCATTGCAGGATATATTTGGTAACACCTTTGCGGCGATGAGTTTAGAAGAAATTTTATGTCAAGCCGTGGAGCAGTTGGGTTATTACTCCACTGAGGAGGGACCGGTAAATACAAGGGAAGGTCTCTACCAGGGTTCTTTTCAATTTCGAACCACGCCAAATCCTACCGCAGAACCAATGTTCACCATCTACGGCAAAACACTTCCTCGTAGAAGTGAAGCAAAGGACAGTGCACTTATCCGTGCATTCATTTTCATTGACGATGCCCTGAGATATAAGATTGGCGATGTTAAGTATGTTGACTACCTCTTGCTTCGGAAAATAATATTCGTTAGATGATGTAATGTAGGCATGCAAATCAACTTTTGTTAACTCTTCTATCTCTATGTGTAGTTTGTGAGTTGTGACTATGTATTGCACACTATTCGTGTAGATGTGAACTTATGTTAAATCTTCGAATGATGAGCCAATGCGTCTCCCAAAACCAATGATTGGTTTTAATTTGTCGAACGGGTTAAGGTAAGTGAACAACATATTGCTACCTGGACCGGCTATTGGGCCACCATACTTCTAGAATTTGTAGACTCAAAGTAATCCTGTACCGCTGCCAGAAAGAGAGGCTACATACACAACCTGCCACTCGTGAATCGGTCACCTATACTTCCAATACCTCCAAAGACCCTATGCTTCAGAATAATATTTGATGCCTTGACGCTGCCAGAAAGAGAGGCTACATACACAACCTGCCACTCGTGAATGTGTCACCTATACTTCCGATGCCTTCAAAGACATTATTTGATCCCTTTCCTCTTACCAAGAAGTGGTGGCCCTCATGGGATCCAAGACGGCAATTTAAATGCCTTCAGACTTGTGTGGCTAGTGCTAAGTTGTTAGAGAGGATTCGCCTAGCCCTAACAAATTGTGAAGATCCACCTCCTGTAAGTGTTCAAAAGTATGTGCTCTCCACTGGCTTGGTATTCGCATGAACTATGACTAATTCACACCATCGAGATCTAAATCAAGCGAGAGGCAAAGAGAGCTTCATTGGATCCAAAAAAACAAAAAAAAACTTACAACCATTCATAGGGGCGCCGGGGGGGGGGGGGGTTGTGAGCCGCCCCTACTAATGGTGTTTCTAAGGGCGGTTGAGTTGCTACAGTACCAAAGTCCATTTGTAGCAACGGGTCGAATTTAGGTCCGCCTCTAAAAAAATTGAGCCGTTCCTACAAATCTTTTTTGTAGTAGTGAATTAAACCCATGTTAAGTTCTCAGCCACTAGTATTGAACAATGCAAGGTATTCTTCAATCAGGGCAGTTAACTTCCTTCACAATCACATGTATCACGACATCAAATTTAATTTGATCCCTTCTTATAGCATACTCTAATTAATAACTTTTTTCTAAACGTTGTGTACTAGAAAAAAAAATAGAGCGAGTACCCACAAAAAACATACGCATAATTGCTGCACGTAGTTGCTGTATGCGGTAGACAATATTCAAGCACGATTTGCCATCGCGTATAGCTTAACAATTTTTATGCTTTATTCTTTTGGACCTTCATGTGATAGATGATGCAGCCATAAAAAAGTGCCCTCCTTTAGCTTCGAAATCATCATCAGCGCATGAAAAGACCCAACATATTGGAAGAGTAACAACGATTTTTTTAATTTTAGTAATGTACTAGTAATTTTTTTTCTTACTAAGGCCTTGTTCGGTTATCCCGGTCATTCCAGGCCATTCCCATGCAACCCAACGGGTCTAATTGGATTTCAAAACGCCAGCATAGCAAATTACCACAACGATTCCGTGTTTGTCCGGTTGGATCCATTGCCGAAAGTTCTGTTGCAGGGTCAAATGTTCCATCCTGCTACCAGCCCAGCCCACGCAATAGTTAGGCCTGGGCCAAATGCTCTGAAACAACGAGGAACCCAACGGCCCATATTATCTACCAGCCCAGCCTACGCAAAGCCCCTATCCCAGCCCATAGACCATGAAGCAGCCTGCTGGCAGAAGCAACAGCGAACGAATGGGAGGTCCCGGGCCCCGGGGGGAGGATCGCATATTCGCCGCCGCCTCAGCAGTCGGCTCTCTCTCGCTATCCACCTCCGGCGCCGCTCGCGTGCGCGCCTCGCCGCCGCCGCCGTCACGGTCGCGATGGCCTTGCGCCCCCCGGAGCTGCGGTTGCTCGGCTCGCTCACCCGGCCCGGGCGCCTCGCCCCGTCCCCGCTCGCGGCGCTCGCCTCCCCGCGCCGCCGCCGCCGCGCGCCGTCCCCGTCCCCTTCGCCCTCCGACTCCTCCACCCCGTCCACCGCCCCCGTATCCGCGGGTAAGCCTCCCCGCCGCCGTTGCTGTCGATGGCCTAGTGGCGACGGAGAAATGCTGTGGTTGTTAACCCCGAGGGTTTGCTCTGCTTACCGGGTGGCCCCTGGGCATTCTGTGCAGGCGGGCCTGGGGTGGAGGGGTTCGAGGGGCCCGAGTGGAAGAAGGTCAGCGCCAAGCGGTTCGGCATCGAGGAGTCCATGATCCCCGCCGAGGCCTGGAACGTGCTACATCGCCTCCGCAGCAGAGGTGCGACCGTCCTCGGCCTTGATGGCCTGCCAGTGTTTGGTTTATTTGTTGTGGTCAGTCCCGAATTCTCACTGTTGAACTTGGGATTCAGTCCGAGATCCAACGATTGAACTAGTGGATGTGCGCTACGGGTGAGGGCACATCAGGTTGAGCAAGCTCAATTAGGTATCATAGCAACTGGTCAGCTATCATAGCAACTGCAGACTGGATTGAACACTCAGCTCATAGCCTCATATGGAAGCAAAGTTAATACTTGCATTTAATTAAATTAACTTACCTCAGTTAGGGATACTGTAACTGAATATAAATACTGCTTTATTGACTTTGCGTACAAATTTGAGTAGCATGAATAAAATCAATTTTCAGAGCAAAACATCTTTGGCAGACTTTATTTTTGTGAAAGATACAAATTTTATTACTGGAGAAACGGCTAATCGGGTAGGAAACTGTAAACCGCATTAGTATCCTGTTGGGCACCAGTAGTCAATTAATGGGTAGTTAATATTGCTTTTATATCATGTCAGATACAAATAACCAATTACTTTGGATGTGGAAAGTATTGGCATTGTGTGGTGTTATGGTTGTCAGAGGTCACAACATGATCCTGAACTATTGTCCAAGGCCATTCCTGATTCTGCAAAAGAGGACACTTTTTCGATTTAATGTGTATTGCAAGAGTACTATGAGTGCTATCTGGTCGTTTTGTTCAGAATAATGTTCAGGGATTTCGATTTGGTGCTATTTTAGATATTTCTGCGAGTAGACTAGTGGTTTCAACGACATGGCTGTAAGTTGAACTTTTTGCACTATAAAAACTAGCGAAATAAAGATCAACATGGCTATTGTTTTTGCTATAAAATTAACTACCCAGTACTTATTGCTCAATTGAAGTCGAGGCCTATGACACATTTAAACACCTACATCTTACACAACATTATAGGGAATATTTTTTTATTTTTAACCTATTTTTCAATTTTATTTTAAAAATAACCCACCTGGATATATATTTGCAGATCTAACCCTTTTGGTCGCGCCGGTTTGCGTGGCGTGACAAAAACACGCTGTCGTGCCACATGCATTGGCGTGACAAGATGTGCCACGTTGGCACGCTTCGGAGCGCTCGGAAGGGGTCTGCCAGCTTATATTCCACGTGTCAACCTTGTCACGCCACTCCCACCGGCGTGACAGTACAGCCTTGTCACGCCACCCCCGCTGGCGTGACAAGGTCTGATTTTAGAAAAATCATATATTTTTCATACGAACTTGGATGGAGATGATTTTTATACGAAAATTGTAGCTCTCAACGAGATCTACAATTTTGTAGTTTTGAGTTTTTTCATTTGAAGTCATTAAGATGGTTAAATCATTGATTTAAACTTTTGACAGCATATTAAGCACTTTACCTCTATCGGATCATCTCTAACTTGACGTGTTTATCATGGTTCTACAAATTAAGTTCTATATAATGTTTGATATATGAAATAATATGGACTAAATAATAATAGTTCGATAAGAGATATAATGAGAAATCAAACTATATCATCATTGAGTACGGAATATAATGCAACACTCTAGGTATTATTAATTATAGCTTTAACTTGTGAGTTGGTCCATGCTAATAGCGTGGCTAGTTTTGCTACGTTTTGTTTTTTTTATTATAAATACTTTGTTGTAGCAGGCTATTTTGTTTGTTCCCCTAGAGTTTGTTCTTCAACCACTATACATCACTAAGTCTTATTATACATATTTTCACATTGCCTATCAAATTACGTGCATATACATTATATCTATTTTGTACAAATCAACTCCGAAGTTACATGTGCATATGTACAACTGTTTTGCCAGCACCACCTGTATGAAGACTTCTCTACTATCGTTGTGTCGAATTTCTTACGGTCCCTGACGTTGTTGGAAGCCCATATACAAATAAGCATATAAAACAATCAATAATTGTGTCATTCTTTTACATCCATATATTATGTTGTTTTGACCCCATTATCATGCCCCATCATTTTACTTCCATCTATCAGGATCAACCTGTTTTGATCCCCATTAGACGTGCCATACGGCGTAGTCTTGATTGGGTGGGAAAGTCTGACGAATTTTTGTATTCGGCATGGACTCTATAATTATATTCTAATTTTTTTAATTCTTTAATTATGAAATTAGATATTTTTCAATTGTATAAGATATGGCCTCGAGTCAGTTTAGATCATTAGTTCTTCGTAAAATCCAATTGTGTAAATCCTTCTCCTTTTTAGATTAATGTATAACTTTCTAGATCCTCTCGACGAACGTGGTGGCTCTCTTTTTTCTATAACAACACTTGCTTATTAATATAATATATATCTAGAGTGGTGGGACCATGGAGGCACCTTGAGCGATGATCTTGGCTAGCCAAACCAAGCAGTGCAATCGATAAGCGTTGCGCTGACCAAAGGAGATATAGTGAAAAGAAGGCCATAAGATGGAGAACAACAAAGTACTCATTTCATCTAAACCACTTAATTACTAGTATAAAACTTACACATTTGTATCTTTTTCAAACTGTTATCATATTTTAAGATCTTAATCTTTCAAAAAAAATACTTGATCTAGCTTGTAGCTATAATTAATATCTAGGGTGTTGCATTATATTTCATACACAAGGATGATATAGTTTGATTTCTCATTGTATCTCTTATCGAAATATTATTATTTAGTCCATATTATTTCATATATCAAAAATTATATAGAACTTAATTTGTAGAACCATGATAAACATGTCAAGTTAGAGATGATCCGATAGAGGTAAAGTGCTTAATATGCTGTCAAAAGTTTAAATCAATTATTTAACCATCTTAATGACTTCAAATGAAAAAATTCAAAACTACAAAGTTGTAGATCTCGTTGAGAGCTACAATTTTCGTATAAAAATCATCTCCATCCGAGTTTGTATGAAAAAGATATGATTTTTCTAAAGTCAGACCTTGTCACGCCAGCGGGGGTGGCGTGACAAGGCTGTACTGTCACGCCGGTGGGAGTGACGTGACAAGGTTGACATGTGGAATATGAGCTGGCAGACCCCTTCAGAGCGCTCCGAAGCGTGCCAACGTGGCACATCTTGTCACGCCAATGCATGTGGCGTGACAACGTGTTTTTGTCACGCCACGCAGACCGGCGCGACCTAAAGGGTTAGATCTGCAAATATATATCCAGGTGGATTATTTTTAAAATAAAATTGAAAAATAGGTTAAAAATAAAAAAAATTCCATTATAGGATGTATGATTTTACATTGATCCTACCACAACCTTGCTTGGGACAGAATTCTATTACAATCCTACCATTTACGGCTGATGGTATGGTTCATGTTGTTTTGGTGCTGGGTTATATGATCCCATGCCTAGGGTCATAATTGTAAGATCATTTCATTTTGATTTTCTCTCTGTTGATTTGTAGTTGTGTGGAGATATCAGACTAATTGATGTTTTTAATATACTTCCAAAATAGTTTTTTCCAATATGAAAGCTTGTTCATTCCTCGATTATATTGTTGCAGGAATTTGTGGAATCTAGCTTGTTATATGTATTTAATGCTAGCATGTTATGAGTAAAGAACTAATAAATTACATCTAAAATGCATCTTGCTTATTTTGGCATCTAGGTGGCATGGACCTCATGTCATTTGATGTAGGTGATCTAAATATATGCACGGAAGCTTTGAGGGGTGCCTTGTTCCATAGTGTTGTATCCATCGGATGATTTTAGTTCCATTGTATTTTCCTCTCCATCTGTTAATTTGGTGCTTGAGTACCCTTGTCGTTGGGGGGTCGTTGCACTACTGGTTTTGTTTACTTGTTTCACTTTTTGTGCAGGATATGATGTGTACCTTGTTGGTGGTTGTGTTCGAGATCTCATAATGAAGAAGACGCCGAAAGATTTTGACATAATAACAACAGCTGATCTTAGGCAGGTTATAACTCAAATTAAAAAGGATGCTACAATGATGAAATTGAATTATTGGAAGTGAAATAGCCCGCTCAGTTTTGGGGCATACTTGTCTTGGAGCTATTGATTTATTGGATTGTGCAGATAGTTAAGTTTGCTGTTATAGCTTTACAAATAGCTAGTACTACATTGTTGCGAAAAGCTATAAAGTATGGCGCAGTTGTGACTTATTTGCTGGCTTTAACCATAGAGGTTTTTTTGGTGTATTAGGTGCAAAATTTCAGTTTTGAAATGAAGATATATACTTTGACCTTGTATATACCCATATATCCAAAGCCATTACATATCAGTACAGCTTATGTACCTGTGCCAAATAAGTCATCAATGGGTATGCTCATTTAAATTTATCCTACTTATGTAGTACTTCTTTAGTTATCATATGCTATTAATTTGGGTTAAAGAAACACCTTTTGTGTAGTTTGACCAGATGGTGATCAATTCATTCTGATTGTGAAGTTTCATGTTCAGAATTTGTAATGTAGCTGCCAAAGAAAAATTGCTTATACAATGTGTTTGTGCCAATTAAGATTATTATTTTAAACTCTGCAGGTGAAAGACACTTTCTCAGGATCAGCTGTTATAGTGGGAAGGCGTTTCCCCATATGCCATGTACATGAGAACAATTCTATTGTTGAGGTTAGTGTTGCCCTTTAACCGATTGTAAATAGCAGTACCCTCTGCACAATACATACCTCTAGTTGTCAGCTACTTCTTGGCAAACTGCACACTTTATTGTTGTCATTTGTTGATTCAGTTTTTCCATTTGCATTCGAGTGTGCAGCTAGCCAGATATATCTCATTCTTCTTGTTGGCAGGTGTCTAGTTTTAGTACTTGTGCAAGGGGGTCAAGTCGCAATCCTATTTACAATTCAAAGAGCCAAAACTGTAGCAAGAATGATTTTGTTCGCTGGAAAAACTGTCAAGGGAGGGACTTCACCATAAATGGGTTAGTGTTTCTGTACTTTTGGATGTAACTGGATGCCATATTGCAGGTTGTACTATTTTCTTTTGTTTTGAATGTGCAGGTTAATGTTCAACCCATATTCAGAAAAGATCTATGATTACTTGGGAGGCATTAATGATATTAAGAAAGCTAAGGTCTCTGGTATATGTTTGTTTCATTTACATTAGTTTAAGTCCTTTTTCTGCGCTCATTTGCAGTCTTCCTTGTCCTTTCAACAGGTCCGTACTGTCATTCCTGCTGGCACTTCGTTCCAAGAGGACTGTGGTCAGAATCCAGAGTTTAAGCATTTATTTCATTGTTGTTTTACTCCTGTGTGATCATTCTCATTAATACAATCATGTAATTAACAGCCCGTATTCTACGTGCAATCAGAATTGCAGCTCGGTTAGGGTTTAGCTTCCCCAAAGAAACAGCTTATTATGTGAGAACACTTGCCTCCTCAGTGGCAAGGCTTGACAAGGTCTGATTCTGGCATGGACAATCTGGTTTCATTATATCAATGACACTTTGACTTATCTAATGAACTGCCATGAAGTTGCTCGTATGTTTTCCTCTTACTGATTAATTTATTTACAATTTTGCAGGGAAGAATACTCATGGAGATGAACTATATGCTTGCTTATGGTTCAGCCGAAGCTTCTTTAAGGTTGCTATGGAGATTTGGTCTCCTTGAACATTTGTTACCCTTTCAGGTAAAGCCCATGGCCAGCAGGAAGGGACATATATTGAAATCAAGTATTTGTTGTGCTTTTGGTTCTTGTGCTTTTGACTAAATGATTTGATTGGACTATACAGGCAGCTTATTTCGCTTCAACTCGTTTTAAGAGAAAGGATAAAGGAACCAATATGCTACTTGTAAGTTTTAAATTGGTTACTAGTTTATTGTGATCATGTAGATATAAAGGAATTGCACTTGCCACATTATGATTGAAAATAATTCAAATATTCCATTGACAACGCTGTAAATGAAATTGAAACTTGTGTTTGTTGTGCTCTTCTTGCTCCGTGTCCCACTTTGCAGAGCAGAACATTTCCTCATGTTCAGTAGAAATTGTGGCAGATTGTCAGTCTTATATACATTTGCATGAAGATTTTATGATTACAAATCTTGGTGGATTCGGCAGTGGCACTTTTTTGTTTTGTTGGCATGCTACTAATCCAAATACGAAGTATAGATTTTTTTAATGTAACTTTAGTTGCTGTTTTTGTTCTTTTTTTTATGTACTTGGTAGGTCTTTGCATTAGGTTGGTCATGTTATCAATTCTTTTCGCAGGTTTTATTTTCTAAGCTGGATAATTTTCTTACGCCAAACAGGCCATGCCATAATAGTCTATGGTGAGTAAATTATCCAACTTATTATTGGCAGACAAGGAAAAATTATGTATTTCATTTCTAGCTGATGTGGACTCTTTACATTGTCGAAACTGGAGTAATTGAGTTAGTTTTGTTCTTCCCTAACATATTTGTACTTGCTCTATCACTACAGGATAAGCCTTTTAGCATTTCATGAAGCTTTGGCTCGCCAACCACGTGATCCTTTGGTGGTGGCTACTCTTGCACTAGCCTTCTACCTGGGAGGTGATATGTCATTGGCAGTGGATATTGGAAAATCAATCAACCGGCAACATGATTCTAGCTTTCGAGAGCTTTTAGAACCCCAAATCTGGGCTGATAAGCATTTGGTGGATGAGGTACAAAGCTTTGCTGCATTGATGAAGCGGGCGCTAACTGAAATGACTGATGAATATCTTGTCGCAAAAGCTATGGCGAAAATTCCTCAAGCACCATCCTCAGATCTTGTAAGCACTACCTACTCTAGTCTTCCATTTTTAAGTTAGATGTTTAATCTGCGAGAAAGGTACATTGAAGTCATGGGAGTGTTACGGATATCAAATTAATTCACATTGTCGAAAATTATAATTAACATGAAAAATGAGTTGGCTTTCATTCTGTCGGTATTATTTTGTTCTAAGATAAGAAATAGAGTTAATTGTTGTTTGTGATGCTGTTAACTGTCCTGATCCTGTAGTTTAAGTCACTGGAGTGGGAAAGGCAGATACCAAATTAGTTTATATTGTTGAAATAAAAATGATAAACATGATAATTGAGGCTTTGGCTCTCATTTTGTCAATAAAGTAAGCAAAGAATTATGTGCTACAAGTGATGCAGCTAACCATCCTGATGGTTGTGCTTAAAATTCATGGGAGTGGGGCAGACATAAAGTTAGTTTACACTGTTGAAAATAACTAAGCAAGACATGAGAAATCAGTATTTGGTCTTCATTCTGCTAATTCTTGTTTATTCTAAGGTATACAAAGAATAAAAAGTAGTGTTGCTGCTAACTGTGCAAGTGCTGGTTTATGATGCTAACTGTTGTTTTTATTTCCTGTCAAATAATTGTCTTTACCCTACTCTAGGTATTTATACCACTACAAGCATACATGAAGGTTGTCAAATTCATTGAGTGTGTTCAATATGGCTTAAAGGAGCGTGGCTATGAACCAAAAAGTAATGGGAAAATCAATTATGATAACCTGTCTTATGGTACACATGCAGAAATAAGAAATCTCTTTACACTGGTAGTTTTTGACACACTATACCCCACAAACATGGAGGGTCAACATGATGGCAGTTCTTGAAGGTAGATCGTGATTAGTACGAACCATTCAAGGCATTCAGGGGACCTGAAGCTTTGCTACATCATAATAGATTGCCCGGGCCAGAAATTGAGCAAAAGGCGGAATATCAGTTGCCATTGCTTGTCCTGATGCTGCTGCTATGTTCTCATCGTGGGCCTACGTCATGCTCCTCAGTCCTTACCGTCACAGCAAGAGCTCAAGCTTCCTGGGTGGAGTTGGTGGTTTTCTAAATAAAACAGACGGTAGGGAGTTTTACATTCATTCTAATTGTTGCAGGCGCTGTTATAATGTGAAAACCATTAATATGTTGAATTTGTTCTTGGACCCTTTTCCGGACAAGGGATACGCCCTTAAAATTAGTCCCCAAATTTTTTTTCCATGGCCAGTTCAAACCCAATTGCATGTTCTATTCATCAAGTTATATCAACGTCGCATCTTCTGATCCTTACGGAAGGAAAATAAAAATGTCGCATATATGAAAAAGTGAAGGGAAAAAGGTTCAGCAGCTCCATCTGTGTTTGTAGGCCGTTCTTTTTGATGCGGGTATTGCTTTGACGGAAGACCCGTCGGAACATGGTGCCATTCCAATGGAGCACATGCGGGCAAAGTTTTAGCCCTCGTGACGGATTGAAAAATCAACGACGCCTCCATTGGGCCGGTGGGCTGTCTCCAAACAACTCTGCTCAATTCATCGTCCAATCAAACGCTTCAACTCTGCTCGATTCACCGTCCGGTCAACCGCTTGCAGCAACGTTCCGTGGACGGTGTCTGCTTGTTTCTGTGGCCTCGCAGTCACGGACTCACGGTACAGGAGAACCAAGTAAATGGTGTGCACTGTTCGAAGGGAACCCTTATAGCCAGCCACAGCCAGCTAGGGATACAAGTTCCACTTGCTTTGAGTTATTGGGTCAAAATCAGAATTCGCTGAATGAAGTAAAGTGATAAGCCATGCATAATTAGTCAAGTGATTCGTATGCATTGGTAGTATGCATAATATTAAGTACCTAAGGGTCCGTTTGGATGTCGATATTGAAGACCACGGCATTGAATTCGATCCAATACCAAATCAGACAAGCTTTGGTAATGAGTCACAATGCCAAAGTGATTGTTTGGATGTAGATGAATTACTAGATAGAAATCAAAGAGACAACAAATACCAAATCGTGTTTGGATGGGCATGTCGTCAAATTCAGAATTGACCCATCACGGCGGCGGATGGCGGCGTGGCTGCACGCCGAGCTTGAGCTGCTGGGCGTGCTCTGCGTCGCGGCCGACCGGCGCCGGTGTGGGGCTGCGCCAGCGCACGCGGCCGCAGCAGTGGCGGGGGTGGAGGGAGACGGAGGAAGGCCGCGGCGGAGGGGTGCGGGGTGAGGGGGCATAGCGGCGGCGTGGTGGCTTCGGGGCGCGAAGAGCAGGACTCAGGAGGGGAGCGGTGCAGCGGAGTTGAGCTGCGCCAGAGGGAGCGTCGCAGGGGAACAAAGCCGCGGCGGTGGGAGGGGCCGCGCGGCTCGCCCGCCGAGGGAGGCAGGGGAGGAGCCGCGCGGCTCGCCGGCGGAGGGGTGCGGGGCTCGCCGCGGAGGGAGGTAGGGGAGGGGCCGCCGGTGAGGAAGACGGAGGAAGCTCGTGGGGGGCTCGCGTCCGTGAAGAGAAGGACAAAGGGGAGCGGCGGCGCTGGTCATGGAAGGAGCTCGACGATGGGGAAGAAGGGGACGCCGAGCCGCCAGACATGGGGAAGGGGGCGCCGAGCTGCCGGACACGGGGAAGAGGGCGCTCGCGTCACGCGGTTGCCTGCCTCATTTCCAATTCCGTCCAATACGGAGGGTCACGGCTCTGTATTGAGCGCGAGGGGGCGCAGTGTTGCGAATACCGCTTCGGCATTGATATTGGTGAATTCCAATTCCATAGTCTATGCCATCCAAACAGCAGCATTTGATGCTATCCAATGCCAATTCCAATTCCAATTCTGGAGCCTCAATGCGAACATCCAAACGCAGCCTAATATTAATTCGGATACAGGAGAATCTTTATTGTTTTTGAACGTACAATACAATCAGCATCCTGTTTGAAAAAAATCAATACATCATATGCCTACTATACTATCAATTCTAGAGTTAACCTTACCTCGAATTATGAATGGAATACATCATATCATACGACTTATCCTTGTACTGGAACTTTCTTTTATTTGTACCATCACTATATAAATATAATCACCAAAGAATTCTTGAATTATTAGTAGCTGATCTCCAACTCCAAGTTGCCCTAAGCAGCTTCCTCCTTGACACGAAACGACTTGGTCGCCGCCGCAGCAACGCGGCCGGTCCCTCCCGGCCCCACCTGCTGGTACGGACTCGTGGCCCTCAGCCTGCACGTTTAGTTCACCGCCATAGCAAACGTTTAAAATTAAAAGAGACCAGAAGTGACTTTGAAGCTACAAGTTTGGTCAAAATTCATCACAAAACTTAAGATTGGAAAAGGAACATGCCATATGCTAGTAAAAAAACTTATAAAACTCGTCAAAAAAAACCCTCTTATAAAACTGGCATGCGCATGTGTGGCTGCTACTTCCTGCTTTTGTGGACGAAATAAACCAACGAGATCAGACGAGATCATGGATGTGTGATCAGGAGCAGATGCTGCTTTTTGAACAGTTGGGAGGGAGCTCATCAGTTGCCGTCTTTGATTCGGTAGGTGTTGTGTTGGGCCATGAGCTAGCTATCGCTGTCCGTCACGACCAAAACGTGGCCTTTGATCGAGCGAGCTGCCTCCAAACTGACCGAGAAGAGTTCGTCCTAGCTGGTCCAGATCAAGGACCCACACGGTTTCTGCCTTCGATTTGTGACTCCATTGATAGTTATTAGCTCTCGCTCCTCTCAAGATATAAAAATAGAAATGTAAATCAAGTAGAGTATGTGTGGTGTTAAAACGGTAGCTTTTCTGTTTATTGTAAATGCAACATGGTTGCTTTGGGATTGAGTGGTGATATGCATGAAATTCGGTGAATATATCGCACGTGATGCATTCAGAATTTTCGACGCAGATTCGTAAATGATAGAAGTTATTAGTTAAGCTACCACAAACGACCACCTAGCAGCCAAGGATCCAAACAATCACTTTCTATTCCTGCCTGTTTTTCACCTACTGCTGCCCACTTTTCTGCATACACAAGTCATCGTTGGAATATTCAGAAAGTCAGAAAAGAGAGAGTGGGCAAATATAGCAACTGCTAGGTATGCTATCCAATTCTTCCTTTCTTTCATTCTCTTTCATCGAAATGCAAAACACATGAGTTTGTACTAGTCTAAGTTGTCATACGCTCCTACTTCGATCTTCCTGGTTGACCGAATCATTTGCGTGATAAATTAATTAGTTGATGCACGTTTGATTTGTTAAATTAAGTCAAACAAAATCCTAGGTGTGTTTCCAAAACAAAAAAAGATCGTAATAAGTTGGGAATTGTAAGATGCTATGTATGCTCACCTCTCTTTTCGCTTCTGCAGGAACTGCTGCAGCGATTTGGTTCTTGTGAGCGGCATGTCTGCAAATTAAAACAAGAACGAATTATCATACAATTTGAGAGGAAAAGACAATCAATAAGCTACGAGAAATCAGGAGAACTCCTTGAACATGTTTTTTCTTCTGTTACGGGTGGCAACTATCTAGTAGTACCTTGCAGGGCTTCATCAAAAAGAAAAGAAAAAAACTAGTTCGAAGCAACTTACTACCTTTGGCTAAATTTCCAGCAAATGCATCGCCACGGACGATGCGGCCTCCATTGGAGGCAGTAACCTCCATTGCCATCTTCATTATCGCTTCAGCCTGTGATCGAAAAGCGTAAGAGAACCTTGTTGGATTTCAGTCTGTGTCTACGAGCTACTGAAACCAGAGCGAGTTAGTCGATTGATGGTTTGCCTTGTCCTGGGAGACGCTGTCGAAGGTGGCCACGGCGCCGTTGTAGAAGAGCGTCATCGTCGCCGGCGCCGGCGCCGGCGTGTCGTCGCCGGCGATGACGCGGCGCAGCTGCCGCGCTCCGATGCTCGCTATCGCGCTCGTCTTCATGCCTGCATCGATATCCGGACGCCCATGTCAACAACCCACCACGCTTCTTTGCAGCTAGCTAGCTAGCTGATTCAATAATCGCCAGCTGCATCGATCGGTTCCGACGAGGGAAGAAAAAGCACACGATGGAGACCTCGGATGGAAGAGGATGAGGCGGCGCTGCCGGTGCTGCCATGGCGGTGGTTGTCATGGTCGCAAGCGGCGGCGGGACGGAGGCCGAGGAAGTCGAGCTCCACCGGCGCTCGCGACGCCATGGCGCTGGCACCCGGGAGGAGAGACGACGTAGCTGTAGCGGTTTAAATCGACAAGGCAAATAAGCTATGCTTATTAATATGGTCGATGCCTCGATGGAGCGTGTTCAATTAATTAATTAATTATTAACATTTGGCGCGTGTATCGGCATTTCTCCCTCGTGGCACGGCAGGTGTGAACACGTAAGACGCAGCTAACGGCAGCCACGGGAGCGGTTCCTCTGATTTTGATGTCTCTGCATTGGGGTCAGTGATGCGTGGAGTTGGGTCCACGTGTCAATGACCGGGTCAAAATAAATAAATAAAAAATATTCCGAGAAAATGACCCTCCACGCTAAAGAAAAAAAAAAGAAATCCCGCGACCTGCCTTGGGGTCGTAAAACCGATTGCTATGTTTCGCGTTGCTGTTCTAGAGAGTGTCAGGGAACTTTTAGGCCGTTTCTTCTTTCACTTTTTTGAGAAAAGATGATGGGCGTCAGTTTTCTTATACACTATGTGTGCCCTCAATTGGTAAGAAAGTAATACAGACACAACTTGTGGGCTAGTTAATAACACAAATCTAAGCCAAAACGACTTATTATGCAATACACTGATATACTTATATTGTCTTCTGCAGCAGTAAACTCCCAAGTTTGTGTTAGCCTGCCAGAACAATGCAGCTCAGTCAGACAGTTGGATTTTTATTTCTTCACAGTCCACTCTGCAACTAATGGACAAAGGAAAAAGGTTTCCCCTGTGTAGAAATAATAATTCTGCTAAAGATTGAAATTACCTTCTGTCAGCTAAAAAAAGGGATTAACAAGAAATACAGTTGTACAAAACTCTTAATGCAATTGACAGAATTCCAGTTAATATTTAAACCTCTAAATGGTATTTTATATACTGTCATACATCTTGTTATTAATTAGCCTACGAAAGTGAGGAAAGTATTGATACAACAACAATTGATCCTACTCATTTCCCTAACACCAATTTTTTTTTTGACTCGCATCGTAGTCTGGTAACATATCTTATATTAGTTGTATGAGGTTCCATGATTTGGACGTTAGGCGTGCAAAAAATCTAAATAACACGGTTCTTGTTTAAAAAGTTTTTTTGGGCAAAAGGTTAATAAAGAGGTAATACTAGTTATGAGCATTTCAAGATTTGCTGTTGCATTTTTAAAATTGCTCAGCCTCATGAGAAAGGTAGATGGCAGTAATTATTTTTTCCCTTTATGGGGGTAAATACTGTTGCAAGAAAAAACTAATCCTCAAAGATGTATATGCTAATTTCAGAAGGGAAAATGCTTTGTGTACAACCATTCGGGTATCTCCAAGTATTTAGACCATCCTGTCGACCCTACCAAGTGATCTCAATTGTTGGATCCTAAGTTGTACACTAATGGTTGTGCTTTGTACATGTAGCAGCGCTTGAAACATAGGCAACGGTTTTTCTGTATTATGCTTCTTCAATTTTAAGTAAACATGTCAAATAGTTTATTATAATTCAGGACAAAAGGTTTCATCAGCAACTAGCAAATGCTTATTTCAATATAATGCTAAGCGCATGACACATGAAAACAAAAAATGCTTCCTCGGTCACTAGTAGACATAATGAGAAAAAATAGTGAAGCAACATTCAGATGAAACTAATTATTTTTTAGTTGCCAAAAGAAACAAAATGTGACTGTAAAATTGCGTACCTATTGATTGATCTTTGTAAAACTTGGTGTAATCCATATGGGATTAGGCCAGTTCAACCATGGTTGCGAAGAGACCACATCAAGAGAAGTGTCATCCTCTAAATTATATATTCCAACATCTCGACGGATGTTTTTGTACTCGAATAGCCAGTACTCATCGTCGTCGGTAAAATAAACATGACCTGGGAGCAGCTTTGGGTAATCTCTTGTCGAAAGGCAACATGTGTAGCTGTGTCCAATGAACAGAGCATCATCCCCCAGGGAATCTATACTGATGATGAATTGATGGTCAGTCTAGCTTATAGATTTCAATACCATCTGTGTGCATCTCCTTCCCTTCACACGGGGTGTCCGTGAATCTTCAGATTTGTAGCACATCGCCGGACAATGTCCGAGCAATGTACATGTTATATGCAATGTATGGCAAAGTGTCCTTGAAAACCACATCACACGAGGCATAAGAACCTTCAATTGTATAATGATGGATACCACCCTGGCGAGTCATCGCATAGAAAGCATTGTTATGGTATAAGTAATCGGAGTACTGTGAGTACAAGGGAGAGGTAGTGATCCAATGCCACTGCTGGCCCCCAACTCTCGCGAAAGAGAGCTGCCTCTTGGGATTGTGGATGAGCATGGTGATGCAGTCACCTCGCGACGGGTCACAGGACAAGACTGCCTTCAGATAGAGGACTTCCCTGAACTTGCCAACCTCGTAGGGCTGCGGCGGACAGGTTTCTTTCCTCGGGAGCGTGGCATCGTAAAAAGAGAGGTTGTACCTGCTGAGCTCGCCGGCGTCGTCGAGCACGGGCGTTACATGCTCCGTGGTCGCGACGGGCAGGAGGCCAATCTGCTCGCCGGTGGCAGGATTGAGAAGGTGGAGATCGGAGCGGACGTCGGCGGTGACGAGCCAGCCGTGAGAGGAGCCCCAGATGTACCGGTCCGCGACAGGGGGGTCCGGCAGGTCAGGCAGCCTATACGACCTGCCGGCGGCGAGGCTGTAGAGCTCAGCGCCGGCGGGGGAGATGTAAAAGAGGCAGGGGGTTTGCGGACGAGTGTAAACGCGGCCGCGGCGGCGGAGGTTGCGTGTGGTGGCGCGCCACGACGTGCAGACGGCGGCGGAGCTGAAGAGACCAGGGAACTCGAAACAGCAGAGGACAGAGGCCAAGATATCGGCCGGCAGCTTGGACCAGTCGGCGGCGGCTCCATGGGGGCGACTCTGGTTGGAGGCGGCGGCCGGTGGAACAGGGGATCGAGCCTCTCTGGGCGGAGGATTTATCGGATTTCTGTGAGTCTGACATAGAAAAGGATTCCAGATGCGCAGGCCGTTGATTCTTGGAAAAAGTCTATTTTACCTCCCCCAACTATCACGAAAGTTTGGTTTTCCTCCCTCAACTACGAAACCGGGTACTCTTGCTCCTCGAACTATCCAAACCGGAGCAAATGTTCTCCCGTTGTGGTTTTGACCCCGGTTTCGGCTGTTTTGACGCCACGTCAGATATGAAAAGTGGGCCCCACGACCTAGAGGATGAAAGAAGGGACCGGCCCGACCCGTCCCTTTCCCCAATCCAGTTCGCTCCCTTTCCAAACCCTAGCGGTGGCGCGCTAGGCGGCGGTGAGCGCGGCGCCCCTTGCTCGCCGCAGCCTAGCTTGCCGTCGTCTTGCTCGCCGCTGCCTAGCGCGCCTTGCTCACCGCCGCCTTCCTCAATGCCGCCGCGCTCAACGCCGCCTAGCTCGCCACCGCTAGGGTTTGGAAAGGGAGCGAACTGGATTGGGGAAAGGGACGGGTCGGGTCGGTCCCTTCTTTCATCCTCTAGGTCGTGGGGCCCACTCATCATATCTGATGTGGCGTCAAAACAGCCGAAACCGGGGTCAAAACCACGACGGGAGAACATTTGCTCCGGTTTGGATAGTTCGAGGAGCAAGAGTACCCGGTTTCGTAGTTGAGGGAGGAAAACCAAACTTTCGTGAGTTGAGGGAGGTAAAACAGACTTTTTCCTTTCTTTGACTCTTCCAATAACTGGCCCATGATCCATATGGCCCGTCATGGTGGCCTTTTTTTTTAATCACCCGGTCACATGGTGGTCGGTCAACACAGACGCTGAGGCATGATGGTAAATCCAAAAAATGTATAAAAAACAAAACAAAACATATTTGAAAAAGCAAAAAGAAAAAAAAACAAAGAAAGAATCCTACACGGATTGCAGGAACCAACACTCTCCCAATTCCAACTCCAACATAAACTCATCTTTTTTTATTACATGGTACAACTCAGACAATCACAACGCGCACACACACACTGTCAGCGTAATGGGAACGGAAGTACCCATAACCCCGGACAAAAGCGTAATTAGGGGAAGACGACCCACCGGCCAGCGGCGTCCTCCGTTGTGGGTCTGGGGCCCGAGCACAGACCCCCCACGACAGCATGCTGGGCTCGGCCCGCTGCATGAAGCCCGGAGGAGTCCTTTTCCTTCCCCACGAAGACACCTACCTGATAAAAAGATCTTTACCATACGGATAACCCAAAGGATTACGGCGCGCGCTGTCGGGATCGGCATGGAGCCCAAGGAGGAGCACGACTTCCCCGTAAAGTCATCATGATTACAGAGGAGCCGTGCGTTCAGACGATAAGAAGATGGATGGCGGAATAGCTTATCCCTGAGCTACATCCCGTCGAGCTGTAAATGGGCAGTGGTCGGGACCCACCATCATTTACCACACATCCCGTCAAGATTAAACTCGGGATAGCCAGAGTCACCTCTCCGAAATTGACCCGAGGTCACCCTGGACCATGGGGCCCCTCGGGACGCCTCCAAGGCCACCTCGGGACCACCCCGGGGCGCGCCCCCGCGGCTGCCCTTGGTCGTAAGGGCCCATAGTGATGCCCCGGGGTACCCCAGGACATCGTCGGGTCCCTCTGAGCATGTCAGGGCGGGCCCGACAAGCCGCCTGCTCGACTGACAAAGAATAGGGAAATCTGGAAGACGACGCCTACCATGCAAATTGGGCGTTCACACAGTTAGAGAGAAAGAGAAAAGAGATTTGTAGCCTATAAATAGAGAGGTTCCCGAACATGTAAAGGGATCGGATCCCCGAACACTAATAGAAGAACCAATCACAACACACAGGACGTAGGGTGTTACGCCCCAAGGCGGCTTGAACTTGTCTAAAAATCACCATCTCAAACCCTTCCGCGAGGAAGCTCTTGTCGCGTGTTACACCCCTGGTCGAATATCTAAACAGGAGTTCCCATGAATCCCTGCTAGTGGTACTCACCCACCGTCACTCACCTTTATGAACACATGCACACTCACCCCTATGAACGTACGGATGCAAACACTATCACTATGGGTATCTTCGAAGACTAAGCCAGTAAATCTTCGAGATTGACGAAGTCACCACCAGCGCCTCACTGTCGATTGAAATATCACCAACCATTGAAAGCACAACGCCGTTAAATTCTAGAATATTCTCTCTCATGTGGAATCGAACCCAGAATGTAAAGTGTACTGAGCTCTTGTAACTATTAGACTATAGGCTCTTTCGCAACACAAACTCTATTTGATCGTCCATGTTCCACAGCCTCGCCGACTCCGACCAATGCAAAGACCTTGCTTGGGCTAATCCTCAAGGGACGGCCACCTGCCGATCAGGCCGACTGGTCTAGCCTGCCCGTCGACATCCTGATCAGTGTGTTATGCAAGCTCGAGTCCCCCGACGTCTTCAGCTCTACCTGTTGATAGCTAAAATTGGCAAACACCATGGCCGACCAGTCTAGCCTGTGTAATGCGAGTAGGTTTAGATATGTAATTAGAATTTTTTTTGGTAAATCAACTTGTAAAGGGGTACGACTTCCCCAGCCTATCTATACGAAGGTTAAGGCCGATTGAGGGTAACCACAATCAAATTAATACATTTGTCTTTTGGACTGGTTAAGCCTGCAGTTGAGCAGAAAGCTAAATGGCAACGCTCGTTTCCTTGTGAAGAAGAAGCACCATTGATTTCTCCAGTGCGAGATGAGAAGGAGTTAGTTGATTATGAAGTCTCACCGGAGCACCGCAACATGGAAATTAATGTTATGCATTTGTCTTCGAATTACTATATCGTTCCGGGGGAAGTTGTTGCTCATTTGGACTTTAGACCGCGTGATGCTGTGTTCCAGAAGCCAAAGAAATTAGATAACCATTTGAAAGCTCTCTACATGAGGGGGCACATTAATGGGAAACCGATTTCCCGGATGCTTGTTGATGGCGAAGTTATTGTGAACTTAATGCCTTATACATTGTTCAAGAAACTCGACGGGACGGACAAGGAGTTGATCAAGATGAACAAGATGATCAATGTTGTTGGTAGAGGTAATCCCATCGGCGCCAAAGAGGTTGCTTCCATGGAGTTGACCGTAGAGAGCAAGACACTTGCTACAGCCTTCTTCGTCTCCGAGGTGCAAGATAATGTTAGTCTAATTCTTGGGCATGATTGGATACATGCCAATCAGTGCGTGCCCTCTACCTTGCACCAATTTCTTATTCAGTGGATCGGTGATGAGATAGAAGTGGTCCATGGGGATACTTCATCCTTCATTGCTACGGTCGATTCAAGCTCTATTGGTGTGTGTGACAACATCAAGTGTTTATTGGGCTTAGACTTGTCCGATTATGAGCTCATCAGTTGCACCAAAGATGATTTTGTTTCTACAGCAGAGGATTGAGCACTATCGGGAACATACGAACGAGATGTTGTGAGATCATTGAGGACTTTGATGATATAGATAAGCTAGATCAAAGATTTACATCAGCTTATCTTTTAGAAAAGGTAGGTCTTGGAGATGGTTCCATTCCAAGGCTGACGTTCGTGAATAAGAATTTATCGGTTGAATATAAAGTCGATTTGATTGAGTTATTAAAAGAATACATTGAATGTGTTGCATCAAAATATCATGAAATACCTGGTTTGAGTTGTGATTTGGTTGAGCATCGGCTACCAATTGAAGCCAATTTTAAATCTTATAAATAACTTGCTAGGCGATTAAATTCTATTATGTACGATCGAATTAAAGAGGAAATGAATCGTTTATTGGATGCTGGATTTATTCGGTTTTGTCGTTGTGCTGATTGGATTTTTAATATCGTGCCTATTGTGAAGAAAGATTCAGAAAAAATCAAAGTATGCATTGATTTTAGAAATCTGAACAAGGCTACACCTAAGGATGTATATCTGATGCCTATAGCCGATATGTTGATCAACAAAACTTCAGGACATCGGATTATTTTTTTTATAGTAATGCTGGTTACAATCAAATATTTATAATTGAAGAATATATGTCTAAAATAGTATTTAGATGTCTGGGTTTTGTTAGTTTGTTTGAGTGGGTTGTTATGATTTTTAAAGTTGAAAAATACTGATGCAACTTATTATCAAATAGTTGCGAATTTGATCTAATTTGGTTGGTGTTATGTTGGAAGATCTTCCGCTCTTCCTTCCACAGACCCGGAAGTTCGGCCCAGCAAACTGCGTCAAATGCTGCGAAGCCCACCTCTCTCTCTCGCCTCTTCCTCTTCTTCCTCAATCACTAGACGACACGACCCCCTCTTCCCCGTCCTAAAACCCTAGTTCTCCCCCTTCCCCACCGCACCCCCGCGATGGCCACCGCCGACGGCGAGCCCCAGTCTGTCGCCGCCGACCCCACCCCGGCTCCGGCTCCGGCTCCCTCCCCCTCCCCGGCCAAGCGCAAGCCCGAAGAGGACGCGGAGGCCGACGCCGACCTCGCGCCCCCCAAGGCGGCGCGCCCCGATGCCGACGAGGAGGCCGCCGCCGAGGCCGAGGCGGCCAGGGCCAGGGCCAGGGCTGCCGACAAGGGGAAGGGGAAGATGGTGGTCGAGGAGGAGGAGGAGGAGGAGGAGGTGGACGACGACGGCAGCGAGGATAGCAGCGACAGCGACGACGACGTGGAGGGCGGCGGCGGCAGCGACGATGACGAGCTCGTCGAGGACCCGCTGGCCGAGGTCGACCTCAGCAACATCCTCCCCTCGCGGACCCGCCGCCGCGCGCCGCCGCAGCCCGGGGCGTACCTCGTCGCGCCGGAGGAGGCCGCCGCGGAGGATGACGACGAAGACGATGACGCCGACGTCGTTCCCGAGGAGGTGGGAGCGGATGGGGAGGAGAGCGATTAGGGCTGCAGCGCCACGGGCTCACTAGGTAATTCCTTTGCTTCGTCCTCCTGCCGCGCTCAAACGCATCTGTGGACACTGCTAGTTGGACGCATTCTGAAATGTGGCGTTTGTTTAATCGCAATAATCTATGTGCTGCTTCTATTGTTAAGTTCTGTAAGGTTCTCGTGCAGTGTGTTACTTTAAGCTTGACCTTGCGCAGCTTGGTGCGCATAAGGCCCTGTCTGTTTTAGCTTGCAGATTGTGGGTTGCAGTGTTACAATCTGCAAGCTAAAACAGCAAAGGCCGTAGATTTGATGTGTTTGTCACTTAGATGCACCTATGGCTTTGTTTCTGGTATGGAAATGTCTCCTATTGTGTAGAAATGCACAAAGTTTCATTTGCACTTGGATGACATCGTTCAAATTGCATTGTTTGGTGATGTTCTCAAACTGGGTTCACTAAGAGCCTCACCTTAATTTGTCCTCTTGCAGTGGTTTTCCTTTTGTCCTTGGCTGATGTGCGATGATTGCTCATTTACATTATAGAGCTTCAATGCTCATTAGATATAACGTTATATTGTTCAGGATTCAAGTATCTGTCACCCTCTTATGGTGGAGGTCCTAACTTGTTTGTGAGCAAGGGTTAATTCTGAAGCAAGTTTATTGGTGCATGCTGTGTCTAAGTGAGCCTATGTGTTATGGAGATTTGCATGCTTTAGCCCACAAAGGAATTGTATGGTCCTTATGCACTTTTGGAACATTTACATCAAAAATAGTGCTTGAGGCAATTTCAGAGCAAAAATCTCAGATGAATAACTGGGTGAGATTGTTCTTACTACGAAATGTACACATGTTGGAAATGAGAAACATTTAAGTCATCTGGCATGTGGTATGCTGTTGAAGAGGGCTGGTAGTTTATATATATTGGACTTAGGTGTTTAAATTAACTATTATCCAATCCTGTCAAAGAAAAAATGAATTGAGTTTGGGATACAATTCTTCTAGCCTTGATTTGACACTTCTATAAATTGGCCTAGGTAGCCATGTGGGTGATGCTGGGCTTTAAGGCCAGTCCCAGTGCAAGTTTCATAGAGGTTTCATGCACATTAAATGAGGTGCCACATAGGCAAAAATGATGACATGGCAAGAAATTTATGAAGAGAGAGAAATGGGTTTCATCTAGATGAAACTTGGGTTACACTATTTCCAAGACTATGAAACTTGATGAAACTAGCATTGGGGGCTAGAGAATTTCATCTCATCTTATTTCAACCAATCATGTTCATAGTAATTGAATGCAATGGCTCGCCTATGAAATCGTGAAATGTAACTATGCATTGGGAGGTCCTATTTCATCCATAGTTTCAAAAGCCTTTTGATGATATATCACTCTTGGTAATCGTGTATTGAAACTTTGCACTGGGATTAACCTAAGGGCAACCCTGCTGCTGTGATTTGGGCTGGCATCTGCAGTTTAGTTGTTGGCACAGCCTAGCCAGCACAAGGGGCAGTGTGGTTGGATAGACAGGTACTGTAGTGATAGGTGGGACTGAGTGGGTTGCCATTTGTGGAGGAGGTGCTTGGTACAAGACTACAAGAGTGATAAGGGGGGAGGAGCAGGTAGTACCAAAAATATGCAGGACCGAGAGTAAGAGGTGGGGATGGGAAGGGGATGGTGCTTTGGGTATAAAGATTTTTGGGCAGTCTAGATTCCAGACAACTGTTGCATCTGTACTATCTGTTCCTGACCAGAACGGCATAAATAATATTCATAAACATTGGAGTGTAAATGTCTCTTCTATTCAAAAGTGTTAAGTGACTAAGCCCTAGGCACCACCCTGTTTAGGCCCTAGCATTTTTTCAAACTTTATGCAGGTGTTGCATCTTGGAAAATGTTAAGTGAGCCAAACCTTGGACATTCGAAATGCTTATGTCATCTTGGTGATTAAGCTTTGCTTTTCTTTCCTGTACATCAGTAGTTTAGTACATTACAAAAACATGAAAGGATGTATGAGCTAAGCTCTATCTCAACTTGAAGGTGGTTTTTAACTTGAATTCCGGGCTTAAGATGAAACATGATTCTGAGTTGAGCGAAAATTCATAGCTATTTCAAGCATATATAGGCTTGATAATTTTGCCCAGCCTCATCTTAACACAATATGTTTTGTATATGCACCTGGTTCATTCAAGTCATCCATGAAGGATTATGTTGTTATTGTAAAGGTGTTTCTAGACGTGTGCTCTATTCTTGTCACCTTCTTGAAATAATAAGAATACATTTCATTACTGATTGAGATGCTCCTGATTGTGTGCTCAAATTTATGCTTCACATAACTTTTCTGACAGAAAATATGCTTTTGCTTTATTGTTGATGTCCTTTTTTTGTTGTGTAATTCATATTCTAATGCATACACCAAGGTTGTGTTGTGAGCTGTACTTATGTGAAATTGTTACTTCTCAGTTTCAGTTTAGCCCTGTTAGTTTTCTTTTATCATCAACTATTGATTTAAATTCGGGAGCTAATATCAAGCGACAAACATCAACACTATCAGTTGTTCAACACAGTTATCTTGGTCTATACTGGACTACATGGATGCCACTTGTGGGCTTACCATGCACTTACAACAACAACAACAACGACAACAGAGCCTTTTAGTCCCAATTCCCAAGCAATTTGGGGTAGGCTAGGGCTTAGCATGCACTTTATGTAAAAAAAACTGCTAGATGAACTAACATAGTTGCTAATCAATTGCCCTCCTGAAATTTATTTTCATCAGTTACTGCCACCAGAAGAAAAAAAAAAGGATCTTTCAGTTACTGCTTAGTGACCCTTGCAAACATTCAATGTTGCAGGACTATAAGAATAATAACAAGGTACTTTTGCGCCATATCCTAGCATGAATAATGGCCTTCTTACTAAATATAAGCTTCTATTGATCATAATAGCAGCTGTGTAGTTTTTTCTTCAATTTTACAGCTACATTATTGATAGAGCATACACTTACTAACATAGAACATGCAGTTATTTACGTCAGTTGCTACTTTAAATGTTAATTTATGATTACTTGCTGGGCCATCTATGAACTAAATCTGCACAGCTTTGGTTGTGCTTCTCGACCTCCTTCCACACATTGCTTTCTGCTTGTGCAATGGTTCTTATCTTACCATATGGTATGTTAGCAAAGCCAGCCCTATGTGCTTCCACAGTTCCATATGTTGAGACCCTTGATCCACCCCACAAAGAAGTTAGTGCGTACTGTTTTCGCCGTATGGTAGCCATTGATTGTTGAAATTGCCTTTTCGTCATTGTGATGCACTGTCTTATCCAATGTGCATGTTGCTTTGCTTGAAGGCATTAGATAATAGATATTCTGGTCGATATTGGAACTTCTTTGTTAGTATGGATGTCCCCATTTCTTAAGTTCTTTTTTATCTGAGCTGCCCTTTGCACCTGTTTCATCCAAATCTACAATTTATCCCATAAGTGATGGCTCTAGACAACCATGGCCAGTGCCCCAAAGCAGTTTTTTGTATCACATTACAGTCCAAAATATGGGCAAGACCATTAGATATCATATATGTGTTGGGTGCAATTTATATGTTTCTGATGAAATTTGCTCAAGGTGTGTGTACTGGCGTATTGATGATGAAGATGCAATACCCAATTAAATTTCAACATGGTCGCATGGCGATCTGTATCAGAACAAGAAAATCCCAGGCCATGGTCGTCTGTCACCATAAGTTTTAAATCCCAGGCCATGGTCATATGTCACCATAAGTTTTACCACCAGACACTGGGTGTCCGTTTTTACATCCAAATCTTTATTTGGTTGACTCATAATGGTTCTATTGTTTGTCAATATTCGATCATTTTTTCACCTATCCATCAAATAATTAAAGAGCTGTTCATTCATGCCAAAGAACCGCATAATTAGCTGGGACCCTCCCATGTGTCTGTAGTAGCGGCCAATTAATGTGCTGCCAAAACCTACTCTGTTACTGACCACTCAATAGTTGATGTGCTTCCATTGATCGATGATTTCTCAGTTGGGACAATACCAATAAACGCTTCTTGTTGGTCCAATAAGCACATGATTGAAACGTGATCTGCTCAATAAATGTCTGCATTGTTGGAGAGATTGGAGTCATGTATTTTCCAATTCGTTTAGGTAGGAAGCCAATAAACGCTTTTGCTAACATTGTCGCCTTTTTTTATTCCCTGCAGAAAGGAATGGTGGTTTCTAGTGCTGGAGTTTGATATCATCCTACCTGCTGGGGCCTAATAGGTTCTCTGTTGGGCTTGGTCGCTGATAACTTAATTGTCATTCTGCAATCTTTTAGAGTTCTGTCACCATGATTTACTGCATCATTAGGGTTAAGTGCTGAAGGCACACTTTGGTAGTTCTAGTTATGTAAGGCTTAATATTTGGCAAACGGTTATGCTGTGATCATGGTCGAACAATTAACGTCGCACATCGTTTTGTACACAGTAGTTCCAGACTTGCAGTTCTGAACGGTTGTTTGCCTTCTGCTTTCGCACGCACAGTGGTTCTCGTGTAGTGTAGTTGGAACCTTAATTCCTGGTTGATGCCGATGGTGATGAATTTGGTTGCACTTCAAGAATGTTATTTGTGCTGCTGTTATTTGTCTGTTGCTTTTGGACGACCTCCTGGCTGGGTCTTGCGTGTCTATAAATCGGGGTCATAGACCAAGGGAGTGTTGCATGGTGTAGCATTATGGATAGGTCTCCTAAGCCTCGCACGGGAGCGTAGAATTAGGCACAGAGCAAAATCAGTTGGGGCTCTAAGTCTGATTTTACTGTGACATGAACATGGGAATGCTTAGAGGACCTCACTTAGGGTTTTTTAAAACTGCAGTGATATCATTGATTCTTGAGATCGAAATAAAGAAATGCTAAAGTTTATATCTGTACATGATACCAAGTTAGAATATCTTAAGTTTGATTAAATTTATAAGAGTATTAAAATTACACATCTAGGAAGTAAAGTATGAAAATATATTTAATTTTATAATGGATCTAATTATGCTTATTTGATATTGTAACTACTATTGTTTTTTTTATAAACTTGATCAAATTATAACCGCTGTGCTCGTTTGGTTTGTCAGCCAACTAGCCAACAATATTATTCTCTCATACTAAATCAGCACCAGCTACCAGCCAGTCAGTAGTACTATTTTCTCATAACAAATCAGCACCAGCCACAGCCAATCAAACACTGCGAATAACATTTATTCCACATAGGTATGATTTAGAATGGATCAATATGATTCCACATATTAGTGGAATTATGATGGAAAGCATCTTCAAGTCATAATATCTTTTTTATTTGCTAATATATATTTAAAATACTTCCTTTTGGACTTAGGGCCTACTTGGTTGGCTACCAAAATGTGGATATGCCAAAACATAGCAATCTTTTTTACTAAAATTATTTTAGCAATTTAGAGTAACACTTACCTAGGTGGGCTACTTTTTGGAATCTAACAAAATAAGTGCCAAAAATTATAGGCTTGCTTATATTTTGGTAGTCAACTCGCCCTTAGTTGCTGCAGAGCACACCCGCTCAATAGTTTGTTGACTTAAAAGTGATTATGCTTACATATAGAGATAGATCAAAACCATCACTAATACGCACCTGTGTGTGTATAGCGTGGGTTGTCTGGATTGGCTATAGCTAAAATTAGTTGGATAGTTCGGATAACTAGGCGGATGCAAACGCACTCTTAGGCCAATCTCAGTGGGAGTGTTATAGAAGTGTCATGAACATTAAATTTACTAACATGTATCAATAGTATGAGGAGAGAGAGGAGAGAAGAGTGTCATGAAATATGAGAGGAGTGTCATCACCATGACACTCCATTGGCACAATTCTCGAGTTTCCAGTCTTGGTAAATATGTCGATGACACTTCCACTGAAACTGGCCTTAGAATGGTGCTGTCAGTAGCAGTACCAGTAAGCTCCTTTGACATTTATTCTAACAAGGTTAGCGGAGCATTACTGTATTTTCCCTCGGGGCCTTGCCATGTGTCGCTTCTTGAACGCCTCTAACCATTCACATTAACTTCCTCATCTTTTCCCCTGCTATCCTTGGGCCTTGGCCGATTGCCCCAGTAGGCAGAAGCTGATAGATGGGCATGTGATGGTCTGATGGATGGACCAGAGAGAGAGAGAGAGGGAGAGATGAATAATAAAGCGTCGCTTTCTTGGTGGTCCTTGTTGCACATGATTGGAATAAGTTCTCCCCCATGGCATGCTTCCTTGCAGCCATCACAGTGCATGATCCCTTTCCCTTCTCATGCTGGTCCTCCACCATCTTGGTGATCAGGATTCCATGAAAGGGGAGGGGAAAGCGCGGGGGATGTGCACGTCGATATGAATCTATCCATCTCATATATTTAGATGTGCATTCAAGTTAAGCCGAGCTGGAGGGAGAGGGGTGAGATGTGATGATAGAATGGATATGCACGCAAAAGCCCTGCAATGATGATGGATCGTCCCACATCACTTATCAACTGAGGCGTGCTATATACCGCATGATTTTCTTAGATGCTATATATCTTCATTACAACTACGATCGGCATTTTTCACTCCCTTTTTCCGTAGCGGGTATGGTGGATCTATTTTTTACTATAAGCGCGCATTGGCTGCTTTATTCACTGCTTGGATTGTCCCTTTCATAGTGGAGTGATTTTTCTTTTTGTCCGATCCACATGTTTTGTACTATTACTATCACTGTAAATTTGTGTTACAAGAGATAAGAGGTAGTGGTGTGGTGTAATGTAATCCTATAAGAGTTTGAGATACCATATATGTCACATTCCTTTCCTTTACTAGCTAGCTAGCTAGCAGGAATCAAACTATTTTCAATGACATCCTAGAAATTTTCAGGTGAAATCCTACGTTTTAAATGGTCATCTGTTTTAAATATAAACCGAATTGCGAACAGCCTATCCGCTGCTTGCCTTTACGGACATGGGCGGGATTTTCCATGAGCATATTCGATACGGCTGCCGCATTGCATCCACCATTTTCACTTGATTGGGTGTGATTGAGTGCTCATGGCGTAAGACCAAACATTCTCATATTCCGGGAATAGCACAAGAAGTCGAGAGTACCAAACAGTACTAATGAAAGTAGCCTGTAGTAGTACCTTTTTATACTCCCTTCAACGAGCTTTTTTTGAGCTCTGCACCTGATTGGTTAAGGTGTGTCAGAAACATAATCTTTCTGTTTTTTTTTATATTCTTGGAGGGAAATAAAGCAGAGCTTTTAGTCCATCAAATGCCCTGGCTAGGGCCAGAGGAGGTTGCTGTGGATCTATACTAGGATCTCCCTTAGGTTAGTTGCAAATGCACCATTATCTTAATGCCTAGGGTAGCTCTCCACAAAGATGCCCTTTCCCATCTTTTATCCCCCTCCTTTCCCCCATTTTTCTTCTTGAGTAAATTTCACCGGCGGTCCTCCAACTTGTTCCGCGTTCTCATCCCGGTCCCGGTATTTGCAAAACGCGCATTCAGCACCCTAAACTTGTTCCACTATGTCATCCCGGTCCCTAAACTAGAAAATCAAACGATTACGTCCTCAAATTTGTTCAATCATGCCATTCCGATCCTTAAACTTGATTTTGAGTCTTATATGGGTCAAAACAAGGCGATCTAAAATTTATATATCAAAAGTAATTCATAACTTTTTCATATGAATTTGAATGAAGATAAACTTTATATCAAAATAGTAGCCTCGACGTAATCTACAATTTTGTAGTTGATATATTTTTGAATTAAAACTGTTTAGGGTCTCAAAATATTATTGTAAGTTTAAAGATTTTGAAATTTAAAAGTTAAAATTAAAATTTGGGACTCTGAACAATTTTAATTCAAAAACTTTTCAACTTTGAAAGTTAATTTACTTTGAAAAGTTTTACAAGATTGAAAATTTTACAAGATTGATCTTGTAAACTTTTCAAAGTAAATTAACTTTCAAAGTTGAAAAGTTTTTGAATTAAAATTGTTCAGAGTCCCAAAATTTAATTTTAACTTTTAAATTTCAAAATCTTTAAACTTACAATAATATTTTGAGACCCTAAACAGTTTTAATTCAAAAATATTTCAACTACAAAATTGTAGATTACGTCGAGGCTATCATTTTGATATAAAGTTTATCTTCATTCAAATTCATATGAAAAAGTTATGAATTACTTTTGATATATAAATTTTAGATCGCCTTGTTTTGACCCATATAAGACTCAAAATCAAGTTTAAGGATCGAAATGACATGATTGAACAAATTTGAGGACGTAATCGTTTGATTTTCTAGTTTAGGGACCGGGATGACATAGTTGAACAAGTTTAGGGTGCTGAATGCGCGTTTTGCAAGTACCGGGACCGAGATGAGAACGCGGAACAAGTTCGAGGACCGCTGGTGAAATTTACTCTTTCTTCTTTTACTATTTTGTCATCTTTTTACATCATATGGCTGTAGATCCAGAAACCATGATGTCAAGTGTCTTAATCTTTTTGAAAGGTTAGACAGATATATAAACAGGTTAAAATAAACTTTGACAAATTAAATGAGTTCACTCTGCAATTCATTTATACGCTGCAAAAATGCATCATGTTATTAGCTTACAATGATAAGGAAATACACAAGACCTTCAGATAGTTACTGATGAAAGCAACGGCCGAAAATTTAAGGGAAAGGGTGTGATGGGGCCGCATGGGAGAATTGCTTCGAACGAAACATCAGTAGGAAGGTAGTAAAGAAGTAGTCATGTCAATGTGGTGAAAAGCAGAGGTATCTGAGGGCTGATAGGTGGGGCAAGGGAGCGATAATTTTTTCTCTCATTTTTTTGACATAACATGTATTTTGTTGGTAAGGATTAATGATGTATTTTGAGATTTTGGTTATATGGTCCTTAAAAGGGTGTCGAAGTATAAATTGTTGTGCGGTTTGTTAATTAATTGAAGTAGAGACGACAATATATATAACCGCTCTTGCCACGAATAATGGATGTCGCTTTAATTTGGAAAACGACATGGTCAACAAGACATTGGTTTGACGATTATTACTCTATTTGACAATTAATTAAGAGAATGCAATGCATTCAAATATAGGACATTGCATCATTTCGAAAGTTACTGAAAGGGTGACACCTTAAGAGGAGGTGAATTGGGTGTTAAAAAAACTAAGGCTCCAAACATATATAAAAAATTATTTCAATTTTTATCTAGATATCAATATATTTTTTTCTATGTGTTGCTATCTCTACCACACAGAAATTTTGCACCACACGTTCCAATCCTATAAACTACACAAGGCAATATAAATCTAGGAAAGGTAAATGCGGAATGGAAGTGCAAGAAGTAACGCAGAATGTAAGTGCAAGAAGTAATGCGGAATAGTAATGAGGTAGAGAATGCAAACTCCCAACGTGGCGACACAACAATTTTTAGCGAGGTATCGGAAAGCAACGCTTTCCACTAGTCCTTGTTATTGGAGCCCCTCCTAAGGGAATGCCCACGCAAGGGCAAAACTCCCCAGTCAAGTAACTTCGTGGATAGTCGACGGGCCTTCTACCAGATGCTCCCCGCTATCTTCACTGGGTAGAGCTTCAGCAAATCACTGAAGGCCTTTCTTCCCTCTCACAACTATCAGCAGCCACTCCTCAAACGCGGTTGGGGTGGTCTCATAAGACTTATAAGCCCCGAATTTACAAATCTTGGTGCGCGCAGGTACCGATACAATGGAGGTGAAACCTCGCCTAACTCTAGGCTAATCTCTAAAGCAATGCACTAATAGGCCTAAACTAGCACTAATCAAGACCTAAGCATTATGCTAATTACCTTAATCTTCTCTTGAGCACTTTGGTGGTTAGAGCACTTGTGTGAGTGTGGAAATCAAACCTTCAGCTTCTTTGAGCTCTAACCCACTTGAAATGACCAGGTGGAGGAGTATTTATAGCCCCAACCAAAGAAACTAGTCGTTGCTCCAACGGGTAGAAAATCTGCTTTGACATACTAAACGGTCAATTGGTCGATTTAATCAGTCACCTCTCAAAGCACTATCGGTCAAGCTGTGAAGGTAGCTGTTGGTTGGCTGACTCCCGACGCCTCAAGTCTCATCGACTGATTCGGTAATGATCCTATGAATATGACTGAGTTAATTAATCTGTCATTCCAGAGCCATTCTCTTCCTTATAGGACCACCGATTGATTTTGTCACTGTCCCTTCTTCTTGACCGATTTAATATGTCAGTTAAAACTAGGTTTCCTAAGTTGGTTTCATGACCGATTTAATATGTTAAAACTAGGTTTTCTGAGTTGGTTTCTTCACGTGTCTTTTCTTCTTTGATCATCTCTTTGATCATTTGAATAGCTTCCATTGCATTCTAGGAATCTATAAACATCTACAAAAGTATGCCTTGACAAAACATTAGTCCCATTGATTATGTTGTTATCAATTCACTAAAATCACAAACAATAGCTTGAAGACCATTTTCATCCTTACAGCTACTTTGAAGATAATAAAATGTGTTGGAAATGGAAACATTCCAAGAGATTGATGGTAAAGTTACAATGTGTTGAATGCATTCATTCTGAACTTTTTATTTCGAAAACAATTAACTTCCGAAAAGGAAAGAGAGTTCCTACGTTTACAACATAGGTAAAAAAGAACCAGTCTACTTTATGGGGAAAACCATACCGGCCGGGTCCAAAACCCTTACTTATTTGCAACTGAAAGTTCAAAGTTCTTACCGAAACAAAATGCACCGACAAAATGTATATACTACACTAGAGACAAAATGTGCTGACAACGAAGAAACAACCTTTCACTATTAGAAAATAGGCCTTCAGCACCGGCTGAGAAGGGCCTAAGGTACCGGTTTCCCAACCGGTGCCCCGCAACCGAGACCATTGGCTTGGGTCTAAAACACCGGGTATTTAACCCGGTGCCTTAGGCACCCATTGGTACAGGTTGGAAAGTCCAACCGGTACCAAAGAGGCTGCCACGCTGACGCAAGGTGGCAGCCCCTTTGGTACCGGTTGGTCTTTCCAACCGGTACCAATGACCTTTTCCCTTTTTTCCCCAAATCCAGTTTTGTTTGTTAGATTTATTACTGTTTATTCTTTTATAATTGCTAAACGCACTCAATCTCTACAGTACTATACGTTCATTGGTCGTTCATGTTTGTTTTCAGAGAATATTTGAAACTAACTAAAAGTGAAATGCGAGCATATAATTAAGCTAATTAGATGAACTAATATATTTACAAATTTACAAACATCAAGGCATAACGTTTAAAAATATTTACAAATGTACAAGTCATGTTTGTAGTCCAACTACTGGTCCCCTCAGGAGGTCGATGGAAGTCCTCTATGGATGTGACCGTCGTGGTAGAACTCGCCTCTAGGATCCAAGATCTCATTCAAAATGAATCAGGCGAGCTGCTCGCACACGGTGTTGATCCGATCAGTAGAGTAACATTCATCCCTCATTTGAGACATCTATCATTTAGGAAAAAAGGATTAACATCATGTGCGTTAGTACAATTACGAAAATATACTAGTGAACGGTTTGGATGTACTCTCGTGTCTTCATCAGTAGCCTTCTTGAATGGAGTCATGATGTGCAAGTAGTCGCATACGTAGTACCCGCACCAATCAGTTCATTGTTGTTGTCTCGCACACTTAAGGAGAAACAAATAAATTACTCAATTTAGAACAATTTAGGATTATATACTTAACTAGACAAATCTTTATGAATCAACATACCGGATAATCCATGTTAACGTTCAGTTCGGGCCTCCATTAACCACGTCCTTTGTTATTTTTCACAAAATTTTTTCCAAACCCTGCGCTCAAAGTTAAGTTTGATATTCAGGAATTGTTATTAACAGAAAAAGGATTTGATTGTGCAAACTGAACTTACCTGTTCAAGGGGTCTAGGATATGTTGGATTGCGGACTTTAGATTTCTCATTGAGTCAAAGACTATAAGATTGCCGGTCTCTACGGAAAGTATGAGTAAAGTCCAATGATAACTGCAGATATAGATAGGATATATACATACATGCATTAGACGACTTAGTATTTATTTAGTAATATAACAGATGATTGAGTCGACCAAGGCTTACCCAAAGTTGTATGGTATGAATATATAGGATATGTAATTTTGTCTAATCAACGAATCGTACATGTTTTGGCATGTTTCTTTGTAATTTTTGTTGAGCACTTTCTGGTTGACTAGCAAAGGAGACATGAAGCCGATCTGATGGTGCCATCCATGTTTTCGGCTTCTTTGGGTCTCCTGTCTAAACGATACAATAGAAATTTTATAATGCACACATATAATTATGTTCTTGTTAATAAAAAGTATTAATGTAGAGATAAGTGATACTTGCAAAACCCAAATGGTGATGATAGAGGCGTCGAAGGCTTGTCGATGGTAAATGTGATATAAATTTTCGAAGTACACCCAGAAGTCGTCCTCCCCGCGGAAGAAATCATGGTCACGATACTTGACTCCAAACATTTTCCCTTCGTCATTCGACATTCGCAGGTACCATCTATGCAAATTGAACATCTGCGTGCCTAGACTTTTCTCCTCTTCCTCAGTGACAAAAGGTTTTCCATGCTGGAATGGAGTAAGAACGGGAGCGACAGGAATTTCCGCCTCCATTTGCCCTATTGCCTCCTCTAGCGTTAATCCAGTTTCAGAAAGAAATATCATGGCCTGTAGGTCCGCCTGGAGTTGTACGTCCGTTGGGTGTAGGAGTGGCAACCCTGGCACCCAGAGGGGCTCGAGTTCTTTTTGTTGTGTGCTAAGCTGAGGAATGGTCTTGCCATATTTTTTCTTCAGATTTTTCACCTTGTGTTCCTTTGTCAAAGTACGATCATAGTCCGAGGGTAAGCTTTTCGGTTTTGGTGGGTTGTCTAGGTTTGCGAGAAGCTTTTTCCCTAGTTCTAGAGGTACCTTTTCCCTCGGCGGGGGGACTTTAGGCTTCAATTGTTCTTTTATATATCGAGTAGTCTCCTCTTCCAACTCGTCAGCGGTTTTCTCATAGGTTAATTTTCTTTCGACCGTTTTTTGCTTCTTTTTTGAGGGTCCAGCCGCTGGGAGGGATGCTATCTTTTTCTTTCCTTTTTCTGGTGCAGGAGGAGTTGGAGTACTCGTGGCCCTTTGCGCCGGCGGAGATGGTGGTGAAGGAGGTGGTTGTGGGGACGGCGGTGAGGGAGGCCGCGGAGACGGGCGATCGGTCTGCATGGGAGCCGTTGTGCTTGCAGTAAGTTTGATGTCGGCCTTGCGCCATAGAATGACCCCGTGCAGTGCATCTCCCTATGTCTTCTCTCCATCCCCTCCAACGAAGTCGAGCTCAAGATCCTCATTGTTTCCAACTATATGCTCGACTGTGACGGAGGTGTAGCCAGGGGTATCGGCCTTCCATGAATTGTAGTAGAAGGATTCAGGGGCAGGGCTGACCCGTATGCGACATGAATGGATATATTTCTTGCTCGCACATGAAGCTCGCACGGTGTCGGCATGGTGACATCATTCACTGGATACCTCTAGTCATCTATCGCCATTGGCTCAATCTAGGGTTGTTGTTCCGCTTGTACGTCGGGCGCCGCCGTGGATGCACAGCTGCTGCGTCGCTGAGAGGCCAGGCTTATCACAACATCCGGGTGCGACCCAGCAGTGCCCATTTGGCTCAGAGCTAGCTGCACTGCCTCATTGACCCTGGCATCCATCTGAGATTCCAAGGACGCAACCCTCCTGTTCATCTCTTCTTGTATGGCACTAAATTTCTCTTCCTGTTCGGCTTTGCTCTTTCGGTGACTCTTGTAAGAGGAATCTCCGGCCCAAGCAACATTCCATGGGACCACGCCGATGCTGCGGGCTCGTCCAGGGTGTTCCGGATTCTTTAATGCCCTTGTCAGCTCATCATTCTCCCTTTGAGGCTGGAATGTTCCTTGTTGGGTCTCATATATTGCAGCGACTAGATCGCGGGACACTTCTTGCATATGTTCGGGCACGACCAAACTTCCATCCAATTGGTTTAGTGTCACGCCATTAGCAAATAACCACCACTTGGATCTATCCGGCCAATCCCAAGTCGTCGGCCTGATGCCTCTATCCATAAGGTCCTGCTCCATCTTCTGCCATTTTTAACTGACTTCTTGTACCCGGCAGCCCCAAGGTGGTGGCTGTACTTCTTATTTGCTGCATTCACCTTGGCCTGTTCGGATTTTTCTTGGGCTTCCTCTGATAGTTTGTATTGTTTGAACTCCTCCTAGTATGGTTTAACCTGAGGAAGATCGTCCCAGTTCGGCTCCTTATCCTTCTTGATGTAATTGATGTACAACTTCTTCTTGAAAGTTGCAAATGCAAGGGCCATCTTTTTCAAGGCACATTTCTTCACAAGTTCTTGGTCAACTCATTCAGGAAGAGTGAACATATCCTTGAGTTCTGCCCATAGCATTTCCTTCTGATGTGCAGGCACGACGTGTTGCTGTTCTTTGAGTTTGCTCATTTTCCATAGTCTTGTGGTGATCGGAATTCTTGCCCGAACAATAACCCCACATTGGTTGACAAATTTTGAGCTAGCAGCCTCTGGAGCACTTGGACAGCCCTCTGCGTCCACTTCTATGATGACCTGTCTTCCCTCCATTTTTTTGGTTGGCCGGCGTCTTCCTTTTGACTGGCTCAACGATGTCAATGCGGAGGTCGACTAAATTACATAAAAGATATGTTAATCGCAAAACTAATCTACCGAAGTCACCATGCATATAGTTTTAAGATTCGTACTGGAACATGCTGTTGTTGATTGGGCGGTGGCGCAAAGTCATCATCTTCTTCATCGGTATCTCCAGACATATTTAGGAACGAATTAGCTGTCCGAGCATCTTCTCCAGCGATTGACTGGGTGGTGTTGACCCTCGTATCTTCATTTATTGAGTCCAACATGTATTGCTTGGCGACCTCGTCATCACCGAAGGGGTCCATCCTTAACTGAAACCATAAAAATGTGTTAGAGTATGTGTCCATCCTTAAATGAAGTAGGAGAATTCAATTCTTTGAACAAATATGCGTGTTTGAGAGAGTGTGTGTATGTTAGAGGGACAGAGAAAGAGAGAGAGATAGTGAGTGTGTGTTAGAGTCAGTGTGTGTGGGTGTGTGTGTCTATGTGTTTGTGTGTTAGTGGGATAGAGAAAGAGAGAGAGAGTTAGTGTGTGTGAGTCAGTGTGTGAGTGTGTGTGTGTCAAGGGTCGAGGGTCGATACTTTATATAAATGTGTTAGAGTGTGTTAGGGTGTGTTTGTGTGTGTTAGAGTGTGTGTGTGTGTGTGTTAGTGTGAGTGTGTGTGTGTCGAGGGTCGATACTTTATACAATTGTGTTAGAGTGTGAGTGTGTGTGTTAGAGTGTATTAGACAGTGTGTGTGTATGTGTGTGTGTGTTAGAGTGTATTAGACAGTGTGTGTGTATATGTGTGTGTGTGTGTTAGTGGGAGTGTGTGTGTCGTGGAACAGGGTCGAGGAACCGGGTCAAGGAACGGGGTTGAGGGTCGAGGTCTAGGGTTGACGGTCGAGGTCGAGAGTTGAGGGACGGGGTTGAGAGTCGGGGTTGAGAGTCGGGGTCGAGGGTCGAGGTCAAGAGTCGAGGGACGGCGAATGCGTGAGTGAGTTAGAGAGCGAATACGAACGGGTTCGAGCTCGAGAATTAATTTAAATTAATCTAAATTACAAATGCACTGCATGTAATCAAGAATTGTACATAAAATTATTACTCGTCGTCGTTACTCGTCATTACTCGTCGTCGTCATTACTCATTGTCGTCGTCATTACTCGTCGTCGTCATTACATTATACAGTGAAATACATGTCGTCGTCTAACCATTCAATACATGATTAAATAAAATCTTTGAATGACACAATTATACACTGCATAAGACATAATAATAGAAATTCTCTTCATTTCCTTCTATATACGAAATAACTAAATTCTAGATAATATCAAATAATGGCAAAAAAATAATGACTACATTCTCTCTAACTAAATTGTCTCCATTTCCTTCTCTAACTAAATTCTCTAACTAATGTATATAAATAAATTAACATGCGATACAAGTACATCTAAATTACACATGTAAAGAAAAAGTAATAAATTACACATCTAAATACTATATACATATATACATATATAATAAAACTAATTATACAAAAATTATTTAAATTCTATCTAATTATACATTACATAGTATATACATATACATAACAAACTAATTATACATGAAACTAATATAGATAATTTATATACTATCTAGTTATCACTAAACAATTAAATTTTAAACTAAATAAAACTATACTATCTAGTTATCACTAAAACAATTAAATTTTAAACTAAATAAAACTAAACTATCTGGTAATCACTAAAACAAATAAATTTTAAACTAAATAAAACTAAACTATCTACTTAACAATAAAACTAAACTATCTACTTAACAATAAAACTAATTGTTTTACCTAAATTATACTCAATTCTATACATTCTTTTTTATTATACTCAACTCTATAAATTTTAAACTAATTCTCTAGCAAATCACTAATAATTCTCCCTAATTCTCTACCAAATCACTAATAATTCTATCCTAATTATCTTCTAATTGTCATAAAATTAAAAAAAGGGGTGGCGGCGCTCTCGCGGCCCGGCCAGCCGGCCGGCCGGCCTGCACTTACGGTGAGGAGGGGCGGCAGCGGTCCAAGGGACGGCGGCGTCGACACGGCAAGGGGGCGACGACAGCCGAAGGGGCGGTGGTGTCGAGGTGGCCGGCGTCGAGGAGGCACGCAAGGGAGGCCGGCGTCGAGGAGGCGCGCAGAGGAGGCGCCAAGGGGAATGGCGGCGGCGCACTGGGGTTCGGCGTCGAGGGGTTGTCGTGGAAGCCGGAGAGGTCAAGGCGAGGCGGCGGAGCGCGCGGGGCGGCGGCGTCGAGGCGGCGCACCGAAGAAATGTGTCGTGTGGGGCCGTCGAGGATTGGCGTCGGTGGAGGATTGGCGTCGGCATCGAGTAGGCGTGCCAAGGGACGACTGGGCGCGGCGCGGAGGGGGCGGCGGACGACGATCGGCGTAGAAGGAGGCGGCGGAGGACGACCGGGCGTGGCGTGGAAGGAAGAAGTGAGGAAGAAGAGAAGAAAACAGGGCACGACCTTATATACACTAAAGGCCTTAGGCACCGGGTAATAATTTCAACCGGTACCTTTGAGAACCTAAGGCATCGGTTTGTAACCCACCAAGTGCCTTAGGTAACCCAAAGGCACCGGGTGATAATTCCACCCGGTACCTTAGGGTTACAACGGGCGGGAGTTGAAAAGTGCCTAAGGCAACGGTTAGTAACCAAAAACCGATGACTAAGGCTGCTGAAATATTTGTACTTTAAAGTTTTTGCCGCCAAACCTACCGAAAGCACCATGTAACGCAGTGGTAACCCTAAGTTTTCTAATCGCCGAGGCCCGAGTTCGACTCCCGCGCGCCACTTTTTTTTTGCCAAAAATTTGGTAACGGTTGAAACCTTCAACCAGTGATAATAGGTTATTTACAAAATCGATTAATTGAATAGTAAATATTTTCAATGTATAACTAATCATATTAATTGCATAATAAATCATAATAAATCAAATAATTGGATAATAAATTATTTAAATGAACAATAATTTTAATTACTACATAATAAATCATTTAGGTGCATAACTAATTATTTTAATTGCATAATAAATCATAATAAATCAAATAATTGCACAATAAATCATTTAAATGCACAATAATATTAATTACTACATAATAAATCATTTAGGTGCATAACTAATTATTTTAATTGCATAATAAATCAAATAATTGCATAATAAATCATTTAAATGCACAATAATTCTAATTACTATATGATAAATCATTTAGGTGCATAACTAATCATTTTAATTGCATAATAAATCATAATAAATCAAATAATTGCATAAGAAATCATTTAATTGCCCAATAAATCAATTCATTGCATAATAAATCTGATAATGTTCGTAGAAAATATTACAAGACATAATCATTCAACTAAGGGAATATTAACGATGGTTCGCTTTACAATCGTCCCTTCTTTATGATCATGACGTGCGTACGGAGCGTCCTCTTCGGCTAAAAGAATACTTGTGTCAACCTCCACTGCAAACGGAGTCATATCTTAAACCTTATTGTATTCTTCTTCATATGTGACATCATCGACTCCCATAATTTTTCTTTTTCCTGCCAGAACAATATGGCGCTTTGGCTCATCTCCGGCACCTACAAAACTTGATTTATTCCTGGACATGTCCTTTCTCGATTTGCTAGACATGTTCTGCACATAGAAAACTTAAGTGACATCTTTAGCTAGGACGAATGGTTCGTCTCGATAGCCAATATCTTTGAGGTCTATCGTTGTCATTCCGTACTCGTCGATATCGACTCCTTTTCCTGTGAGTTTAACCCATTGACAACGAAATAGAGGTATCTTCAATGGCCCATAGTCGAGTTCCCAGATCTCTTCAATGTAACCAAAATATGAGTTCGTTTGGCCACTAGAGTCGGTGGCATCTATACGGACACCACTATTTTGATTGGTGCTGTTGTTATCTTGGGCTCTTGTATAAAATGTGTAACCATTAATTTCATATTCCTGGTACATCAGGATTGAATTTGCCGGACCCCTGGCCAGCCAAGCTAGCTGCTCATGAATTTAATCGTTGGCCATGACTTCCTTCTACAACGAGGTGGCGAATGTATCATTATGATGTTTTCTAATCCATGTCTCAGACTTCAAAGGGTATATGCTTCACACAATTTGCATGTGCTCCTCCATGTATGGAGCCACCAAGGCTGATTGTTGCAGAAATGTGAGATGTGCTTTGCTCAACGTGGCATGATCTGTGGCATTTACTGATTTTCTTCCAAGTGTGCCCTTTCCAATCAGCTGCCCCTCATGACGTGATACTGGATTCCCAATTGGGTAAAGTTCTTCCACATAGTCAACACAAAACTCAATGACCTCCTCTGTGACGTAACCCTTCGCAATGCTTCCTTCTGGATGAGCCCGATTACGAACGTATTTCTTTAGGACTGCAAAGTATCATTCAAAAGGGAACATATTATGAAGGAAAACAGGATCGAGAATACTAATCTCTTTGACCAGGTGAACTAGAAGATGCGTCATAATATTGAAGAATGATGGAGGAAATATCATTTCAAGACTGACTAAACTTTGGACAACATCCTCTTGTAGCCTGCTTAAACTCGATGTATCGATTGCCTTCTGATAAATTATGTTGAGAAAGGCGCATAGCTTTATAATTGTTGCTCGAACATTAGCTGGTAGAGTACCTCAAAGTGCAACTGGAATCAATTGCGTCATCAACACATGACAGTCATGGGACTTTACGTGTGTGAATTTCTTCTCTTTCAAGTTCAGTAGCCTATTTATATTCGAAGAGTAGCCTGATGGGACCTTGATACTGTTCAAACAGTCGAACATACTTTGCTTCTCTTTCTTACTAAGAGTGTAGCACGCAGGACCTAGATAATGACGTCCTTTATCTCTTTTTTTCTGGATGTAGGGCGGCCCGTTGTTTCAGACGTTGAAGATCTTGCCGCGCTTCCAATGTATCCTTTGGCTTACCGTAGACACCAAGGAAGCCTAGAAGGTTCACACAAAGATTTTTTGTTAGGTGCATCACATCAATTGCGTGGCGGACGTCTAAGACTCCCCAATAAGGTAACTCCCAAAAAATACTCTTATTCTTCCACATAGGTGCACGTCCGTCATCACTCTGCACTCATCTGCTGCCGGGTCCTTTTCCAAATACTACTTTTATATCTTTGACCATTTCAAACACCATTTTCCCACAACGGTGCCTAGGCTTGGTACGATGATCTGCTTTTCCATTGTAGTGAGCATGCCTCCTCCTTAATGGGTGCTTGATCAGAAGAAATCGATGATGACCCATATACACGATCTTCATACAGTGCTTGAGGTACGTGCTGTCGGTTTCTTCTAAACAATGGGTGCATGCCCTATAACCCTTATTGGACTGTCCGAAGAGGTTACTTAGTGCTGGCTAATCGTTGATGGTTACGAAAAGCAATGCAAGAAGGTTAAAATGATCCTCTGCGTGCGCATTCCACATACGAACACCCTCCTCTTTCCACAACAATAGAAGATCCTCAATCAGTGGTTTTAGATACACATCTATATCGTTACCGGATTGCTTCGGGCCGGGGATAAGCACCGGCATCTTAATGAATTTTCGCTTCATACACAACCAGGGAGGAAGGTTGTATATACAAAGTATCACAGGCCAGGTACTATGGCCACTGCTCTGCTCACCGAAAGGATTCATGCCATCCGTACTTAAGCCGAACCTTATATTCCTCGCATCATTTGCAAATGTTGGGAATGTTCTGTCCACTTTTCTCCACTGCGACCCATCAGTGGGGTGTCTCAACATATTGTCTTGCTTACGTTCTTCTTTGTGCCATCGCATCAATTTAGCATTCGTTTTGTTCATGAACAAATGTTTCAGACGTGGTATTAGAGGGAAATACCACATCACCTTGGCAGGCACCCTCTTCTTGACACGCATCCCCTCAACGTCGCCTGGATCATCTCGAGGGATCTTATGCCGGCATGCGTTGCATACAGGTCATGAATCCAAATTTTCATACTCACCTCGATATAGGATGCAGTCATTAGGACAAGCATGTATCTTTTGTGCCTCTAATCCTAAAGGACAAACAATTTTTTTTGCCTCGTATGTTGTCGCCGGCAAGGTGTTACCCTCAGGGAGTAAGTTTTTTATAAGTTTCAGCAACTCCTCGAATCCCTTGTCAGACAAACCATTTGATGCCTTCCATTGCAACAATTCCAATGTCGTACCCAACTTCTTTTGGTCTTGTTTGCAATCAGGGTACAATAATGTTCTGTAGTCCTCCAACATACACTTCAGATCTCTCGATTCCTTTTCTGTTTCGCAACCTTCCTCAGTTTCGCGCAGCATCTGACCAAGATCATCTTCTACAACGTATCCTTCAGTATCTTCTTCAGGCTCACCCATTGCAGTGTCATTGAAAAAGGCATTATAATTGGCTGCAAAGTCAGGAATTCCGTCCTCTTCTTCTACATTATTATCCAGCATAATTCCTCTTTCGCCATGCTTGGTCCAAACATAGTAGTTCGGCATGAAACCACTATTAAACAAGTGACTGTGGATGGTTCTTGATGACGAGTAATCCTTCTCATTCTTACAGAATTTACATGGACAACGAACGAAACCGCCATACTTGTGTTTCTCGGCCGCTTCTATGAATTCATGCACGCCATCAATGAACTCCTTTGAACGTCGGTCGGCCATGTACATCTATTGCCGACTCATCTGGGTCCACAATACATTTATATACATCATTGTAGTGTACAAATAGTTCATTCATACTACCAATTTATAACTAATATTGAATACGCTATTAATAAAATTGAACTACAAAATTATAACGATGCATATGGCCTTCTGACTGCATGACTGTGTAAAAACTTTGTTTCTCTATATGGAACTTTATATTTTTGTACAAGAAACGACGCATGTGACCTTCTGGCCTAGCTGAGCTGCGGGTCTCGAATTGGCGCAGCATGCATCTCGAATATGGAATCTTGTAAAATTTTGGAATATTGAAGGGAACTAAATAAAGCACCCTTGCATATGTAATTGATAATATTTCCATACAAAATTTGAATTCAAATATATAATTGATAATGCATATAACTATAATAAATAGATACTATTCACTTATCAAATAAATTGATAAAACGTATAAATACAATAATTTGATAGTATTCACATATCAAATAAATTGATAACGCATATAACTACAATAAAATGCTACAACTAAAAATAATTATCACATGTATAAACTAAATTAAGTGATAACTGCTTCTAAAAACCAATTGCTAAGTTATGGAGAAAAATGACTAACCTTTTTTGAAAAAAAACAAAAATTCGCCTCCCCTCACTCAGCTGTCATGAACAGTGAGTTCACGGCAGCTTGAAGGAGGGAGGGGTTGAGGTATTTATAGGCGTGACTCAAAGGCACCGGTTGGTGCTCAACAACCGGTGCCAAACAATAGGTATATGCACCGGTTGAAGTTACCAACCGGTGCATTTGTTGTGGGCACGTGGCGGCACCAGGTCATGGCAAAACCCGGTGTCATTGTCCGTCCTTTAGGCATCGGTTGGTGCCACCAACCGGTACATATGGCTCCTTGTTCTTTTGGTACCGGTTGGTGGCCCTAACCGGTGTTTATACTGGGGTTTTGGTACCGGGTAATGCTTTAATCCGGTACCAAACCCCTTACATTTGATCGCCGCTGGCCAAAGGTACCGGCTGGTTTTGCAACCGGCAGGACGTTTGGTCTGTTTTCTAGTAGTGTTTACCTTATAGGCATAGTGGCCAACGACCATTCCTTGCCAGCTAATCATGAGAGAGAGAGACTCCTGCTCCTCGTCAAACAGCGCTGGCATTGATGCATGCATCCAGCGGCCGTGGTGATGCCCTAGCCGGCCAGCATAGCTACCCACATGCGTGCTCCCACGCCAACCCTCGATCTTTTTTTTTTTTTTGAAAAGCCTCGATCCCTTTTGCAATTCTAGTTATCAAGCTCACCCTGCCCAACTGGTGATCTTTGGCAAACGCCAGCGATAGATGTTAATATGTTATGTATTCTACTGGGAATCCTAGGGCGGCTAATAATGGCTGCTTGCAGGTTATTAGTGTGGCATAATCAGTTACTAGCTTGCATTGGCAGCTGCCTATCTATATGTTAATTTTTTGGTTATCATCGCCTCGTAACCTGAGCCTCCTTTGCTGCTGGAGATAACTTAGTTTAGGCGTCCAGTGACCTTTTCCTAATCAGGCTGTGGTATTCTAAGACTCGGATGTTGAGCTAGCTAGCTATGCATGGTACGGGCTGGTGAGATGTACGGCGCTATGCCGTTCATTCATCCAAACCTGCTGCGCCTCAAATTATTTATATTTTTAAACAGATAGATGAAGTATATATATACACATGATTCTGTTGACACAGAATCGCGCCAAACACACTCGCATGTGCTAGAACGTGCGGACGATCGTCAAAACAATCAACACCAGCAAAAGTCTGGGCGAACCGGTCTGACCGGTTGTGCCGACCGGTCTGTGCAGAGCTTCACATCGAACCTAGAAACACGAGCTCAGGAAGGACCCGTCAGAGCTCGTGCAGCTAGAGTTGTCCTAAGGTCGGCAAGGCCACTCAGAACGCCTTCAAACGTTGCCGGGACGCAAGAAGAACAACAAATTAGGGTTTGAAAGAGACTAGGATTTGAGAGAAACAAAAATAACATAAACTGATTTGATTCGATTGGGAATACCCTCAATCGGCCTTAGCCTTTATATTTATAGGACGGAGAAGTCGTACCCCTTCCAAGTTGGTTTGCACAAGGATTCCAAACATAAAAATGAAACCTACTCGGATTACAACAGGGCAGACCAGTTTGACCGGTCGGCCCACCAGTCTGACCGGTCGGCCCACCAGTCTGACCGATCGGCCTCTGACTCTGCCAAATTTAGCTATCAACATATGCCCCTCTGCTTTTTGGTAAGTTTCACAAGCCAAAAAAGCAAGTACTAAAATCTAGCCTGATATACATGCTTTTCACCGATTACACAGGCCTAAAAACAAAACTATGGGCGATATTCAATACCGGCCATCTTCATCTTCATGCACTCTGCCACACGCTGGGGTAATATTTATTCAAGTATCTCTCATTGATACCTCTTGGTAGACGCTCCCCTTGCATCGTCTCCATCATATATGAATTCCCGGAGATAAACTTGTTAATCTTGTACGGACCCTCCCAACTCGGAGACCATTTGCCAAACTTATTGTTTTTCATTCCAAGAGGCAAAATCGTCTTTCAAACCAGATCACCAACCTGAAAAGATTTAATCTTTACATTTTTGTTATAGGCTCTGGCCACCCGAAGGTTGTTCTTCTCAATCTCTTTTAGAGCCTTCAAACGCTTGTCGATTACTTCATCAATACTATCATCATCAAGTCATGGTAATCAACAGTGGAAATGCCATTTTGTTTAGTTAATCTATAAGCGTCCAAATTTACCTCAACGGGTAAAATGGCCCCCTGACCATACACAAGCTCAAAAGAAGTAACTTTTAGTAGCACCATGTCGAGATATACAATGAGCCCACAATGCTTCGGATAATACTTTATGCTATGTCATAGGATTTTCTTCTATCTTTTTCTTGATAAGTTTGATCAAAACCTTATTACTTGACTCGGCCTGCCCATTGACCTGATCATAGTAGGGAGATGAATTGAACAACTTGATTTTACAAGATTCAGTAAAAGCACTCACCTCCTTTGATATAAATGAAGAACCTTGATCTGTTGTCAAAGTCTGTGGAATATTGAATCTATGAATAATATGCTCTGTAATAAACTCAATCACCTCTCTATGTATCATATTCTTCAAAGGAACTGTTTCGGTCCATTTAGTAAAATAATCTGTAACAATCAACACGAAGCGATGCCCCTTTGAAGATGGAGGATTAATTTGCAACGAAGTTCAACCCCCAACCTCGGAACGACCATGGTTTAATAATAGGATGCATCAACGCAGCGGGTACCAATTGCAAATCACCAAACCGCTGACACTCTTCACATCCTTTATAATATTTGAACCAATCGGACATCAAAGTAGGCCAATAAAAACCGGCTCTTCTAAGCAACCACTTCATCTTAGGAGCCGACTGATGAGTACCACAAATACCCTTATGAACTTCACCCTTAGCAACTCTGGTCTGATCCGAGTCCAAGCACTTAAGAAGTAAATCTTCGGTAGTTCGACGATAAAGTTCATCGTTAACCAAAACATACTTAAAAGCCAAACGCCGAATATTTCATTCTCCACCACGACCAGAATCCCTTAAATAAGATATAAGAGGAACCCTCCAATTCTGATCTCCGAACGATGATTGAATCATCTTTCATAGTCGAATTGGCATCATCAGCAGAACTACCAGTCAGACCTGTCTCTAGACCGGTCTGGGCGGTCAGACTGGTTGCTTTAACCGGTCGGATCAGTTCATTCAGAACCTGACACTCGGTTTTCGCTTGCATCAGTTTGTGAATATTAAAGTATTTCTTTGTAACATTATAGCCAGATGCTTACTGAGCCAGAGCATTTGCCTTTCCATTCTTTTTCCTCGGGAGATATCTTAACACAAACTGATCAAAGGAAGAAATAATATCAAGACATTTATCAAGATATGCATTCAAAGAACTATTATAGCATTGGCATACTTTGGATACTTGCTGCACAACCAGCAGAGAATCCTCAAGGGCTTCAACATGTTTCACGCCCATGGATTGCAATAATTCTAAGCCAAATAGAAGTACTTCATATTCAACTTGATTATTTGTGCATTCTTCTTCTAATCGGTTTGAAAACTCAAAAACAGCACCATTTGGAGAAATAAAAACAACACCAATTCCTTGACCATCATCACAAACTGATCCATCAAAGTACAACTTCCATGGTGTGCAAGTAACATAGCCGACTTCCAAATCATGCTCTTCATTAATACGATGCTCAACTATAAAATCTGCTACAATTTAGCCTTTCATAGATTTGAAAGGTTCACAAGCCAAATCATATTCAACTAAAGCATGAGCCCACTTGCCGATTCTACCACTCAAAATCGACTTCTGTAACATATGCTTGATCACACCGATTTAACAAACTACTATGCAAGTACTAGATAGTAGATAATGCCTTAATTTGGTACAAACATATTAACGAGATAAACATAACTTCTCAACGAAAGTATACCTCGTCTCCGCATCAATAAGTCGTCGGCTTAAATATGTGATGATATACTCCTTGCCTTCGGTTTCTTGAGTCAAAATAGCTCCAATAACTTCATTTTCAGTAGCAACATAAAGCCTAAAAGGTACTCCTCTCCTAGGCGCCTTAAGCACAGGTGGAAGACAAATAAATTTTGATTTTCTCAAACACTTCTTGTCGTTTTGCCCCCCAAATAAATTCGGCTTCATCTTTTAACCGAAGAATAGGAGTAAAAGCATAGATTTTTCCAGACAAGTTAGATATAAACATTCTTAAGAAATTCATCTTGCCCAGAAAATTTTGCAAATCTTTCTTACAGGTAGGAGATTCAACATTCTTCATGGCTTCAATTCTCTTAGGATCAATCTCTATACCATTTTCATGAATAATGAAGCCAAGAAACTTCCTAGCCGATACACCAAAAACACACTTGAGTGGATTCATCTTCAAACCATACAGGTGCATCCTCTCAAGAGCAAGTCTCATATCAGCCAAATGATGGCCCAAACCGACCGATTTAATTATGATATCATCAATGTACACTTTCAAGATAACACCAAGCAAATCATGAAAGATTAAATTCATAGCTCTTTGATAAGTTGCACCCGCATTCTTCAAACCAAAAGTCATGACAACCCACTCAAACAAACAAACAAATCTAGGACATCTAAAGGCCATTTTAGACGTATCTTCTTCGGCTATAAATATTTGATTGTAACCAGTGTTACTATCGAGAAAGCTAATAACACGATGTCCGGAAGCTTCATTAATCAACATATTGGCTATTGGCATAGCATATTCATCTTTGGGAGTAGCTTTATTAAGATTTCTAAAATCAATGCACACTCTGATTTTCCCCCAATCTTTTTTCTCAACGGGCACAATACTAGAGATCCAATCAGCATAACGACAAGACCGAATAAACCCAGCATCATGTAAATGATTAATTTCAGCTTTAATTCGGTCATACATAATAGGATTGAAATGCCTAGTAGGTTGTTTATATGGTCTAAAACTGGCTTTGATTAGTAAACGATGCTCAACAAGATCACTACTCAAACTAGGCATTTCATGATACTCCCAAGTAATGCAATCAATATATTCTTTCAATAAATCAATCAAATCGACTTTATATTCAACCGATAAATTTTTGTTTACAAAAGTCGGCCTAGAAATAGTCCCATCACCAATGTTTACCTTTTCTAAAGGATTAGCCAATGTAAACCCTTGGCCCAGCTTGTCCAAATCATCAAAATCTTCAATGGCTTCACACATATCGTTCGTACGTGCCCGATATTGATCTAGCCTCTACTGCAGCCATTCTGAATTAGACCGGTTTGACTATTCGGGGTATCCGGTCTGACCGGTCACCTCTGTGCGCTGACCTGGGTTAGACTGGTCTGACCGGTCGGTGCTGGCGGTCTGACTAGTCGCCTCCGAAGTTCCTGCTGAACTCATTTTATTTACATTAGATGATTTAGCCGATTGTCCATCGACTTTAGCACAACAAAAAAAATCATCCTTGGTGCAGCTAATCAACTCATAATCAGACATATCCACGCCCGATAAACACTTGACATTGTCATGCGCACCAACATTAGAATCAGAATCGGCCATAGCAACAAAAGATGAAGTGTCTCCATGGACCGCCTCAACCTCGTCGCCGATCCACTGAATAAGAAGCTGATGCAAGGTAGAGGGAACACACTGGTTTGTATGAATCCAATCCCTTCCAAGAATTAAATTAAAATTACCTTGCACCTCTGAAACGAAGAAGGTTGTAGCAAGCGTCTTACTCCCGATGGTGACCTCCATGGAAGCAACTCCTTTGGCACCAATGGACTCACTGCCACCAATGCCGCTGACCATCATATTTGTCTTGATTAGCTCTTCGTCTTGGCCACCAAGCTTCTTATATAAAGAGTATGGCATAAGGTTTACAATGGTCCCACCATCTACTAGCATGTGAGTGATCGACTTCCCGTTGATGTGTCCTCTCATGTATAAAGCATTTAGATGGTTATCTTTGTCACTGGGCTTCTGGAACACAGTCTCATGGGGCCCAAAATGAAGATGAGCCGTATCCTCCTCCGGAACCACGAAGTAATCCAAAGACAAATGCACAATGTTGATCTCCATGTTGGTGTGCTCCGGGGATGCTTAATAGTCCACCAATTCCTCATCTTCTGGCGCTAGAGGAACTGCTGGGGCTTCCTCAATAGAAGGGACCAAAACAGGCACTGCTGATTCGGTCATCGGCTCTGCACTGGGCTCGACCGGTCTGATCGGCTGCTCAGAGCGGTCAGACCAATCCTGCTAGCTGGTCAACTGCCTTGACCTGCCAAACTTTGCCTTGAGGAATCATGGGTCTGTACTTGTTGAAGTGCTCGTCCCTCATCTTTTCTGCCTCCTGTTCCTTCTTCTCCTTGTTGCGAAGGTGTTGCGGCTTCCTCTTTTGTGTGTGAGTCAAGCCTGGAGGGCACCACCTAGGTTTGTGGTACTAGTCTGTTACGCTCTTACTGCTATCAGCCTCATGATCATTAGCCATGACCGGCATTTGCACAGGAGTGTCGATCGATTTTTCAATAACATCGGTCCTTTGCCTGTGTCTTTTGTAGCCACCTTGGCGTCATTGATCTGAACAACAGCATCGGCTTTAAACTTTTCTGCATCAACAGTGGGTTTTGGCTCCTCTTTCTTCTCCTTGACGCGGTATTCCATCCATGGAATAGAAGCTTCACCCGGCCTCTAATGAGACCTGTCTGACCGGTGTCTTCTGCTGCACCGGACTCAATTGGAGTGGTCCCAATCGGTCATGCACAGGTCTCCTGGAACTTTCCCCTTGAAGATGTCGAGGATAAGGCATTGGAAAACACTGCATCCAAATCCCCTCATGCTCCCATGAAGGATTTATAGCATTTGACGCCGGCGGCGCCCATGGCATGGTAGCATACACCTTCTGGGAGGAAACAATATAGTAACCTCACCCCTGCGCCTGCTAGATTACCTTCTCGGAGATATAGACCTGCTTTGGTGCGGCAGTGATCATGGTCTCTTTTAAAACGGCCGATCCTTCTGAACGGCCTTTGTGTACTTCTTCAACAATTGGTTAAAGGTGGGCTTCTGATTAGCATCTCTTCCCTGCATCTTTACCTTGTTGGTTTTCTAAGTACCCACTTCCGGACGTTTTGGCTTGAAAGTCCGGGGACGGTCACTGGGCCGGTCTGACTGGTTGGAGGAACCGGTCTGACCGATCGGAGGAACCAGTCTGATCGGTCATGCCTGGGCGACAAATCAACTGTCTGATGGAGAGCTTCCTTGACCCCCCCCCCCCGAGCCTTGGAGCTCGAATGGTGATCTTCAGAGTGTGTTCACCGTCAGCAGTTTTCTCCTTGACAACCTCTCTGGCCAGAATCTTGTCATTGGCATTCATCGGCCTAGGATCACCAATGACAACATTCTTCCCCTTAACTCCTTCGGCTTGTTCTGGCGAATGAGTACCTTTGGATTTTTTGACTCCAGCATATGAACAGGGAAAGGTGCCTTTTCAATTTGCATCTTAGAAAGTACCAATCGTCCTTCATTAATGGCCGATTGTACCTGTCGACGAAAAACATTACAATCATTAGTCGCATGAGATGTAGAATTATGTCACTTATAATATGCATGTCGTTTAAGCTCCTCGGGCAACGGTATAGCATGTGATAATCGGATGTTCCCGTTTTTAAGCAATTCATCGAAAATCCGATCACACTTAGAAATATCAAAAGTAAATTTTAACTCTTCCTGCCGATTCTTTTGAATCGGTTTGAGAGATGGAACTGAACTGGATTTGGCTTTTGATGACCAAACAAATTCAGCAGCATGCACTTCCTTGCTCTCATCGTCCGAACTATCGGAATCATGATCAAGAAGATGAGTATTGGACTGATGGGGCTTATAAGTGTCTTTGACATTTTTAAGCTTAAATTCTAAACCCAAGACTTTTATTTACAAATAATTAATAGTATGATACTCAAAGCCTTTGAGTTTTTCTTTCAAATAAGAACGCAAGTCATTAAATGCCAAATCCGCTAAATCCTTTTTAGAAATTGACAAACTGAAACATCGGTTCTTAATTTCTTTGAGTCTTTTAAAATAATCAGAGGTAGGCTCATCTCGGCCTTGTCTAACTGATGTCAAATCTGATAATTTTGCTTCAGTTTCCCCACTAAAGAAGTGCTAATGAAACTTATGCTCCAACTGATTCCAATTACAAATAGAATTTGGAGCAAACGAGAAAAACCAAGAGAAAGTCGTTCCAGTCAAAGATAAAGAAAACAAACACAGACGTAAAGCGTCATTGAAACCAGCTTCCCCCCAATTGCAAAATATATTGACTTACATGTTTTCAAGTTGTGCGAAAATCGTCACCATTAAACTTAATAAACTCAGGAACACGCCAACCAGCGGGATAAAAAACAAAATCAAACTCAGGAGGATAAGGTTTTTGATATAAACGCGAACCACCCATATCCACCCCAAGCTTACTCTTGATTGCATTAGCCAGATCCTCTTTGAACTTAATGAGACCGGCTTGATAATGAGCACTGGTGTAAAAGTCAGAAGAAGGACGATGTGCATTAGTGTTTCCGTATGTCATCATTTGTGTAGAAGTTGGAATTGGTCCATAATTAGGCCCAGATCCTCGTGACCCACCCGCTACAGTGGTGGTGCGAGGCGGTGTGGAGATAGACAACTCGTTGGTTCGACTGAATCGTCTCAAGCGGCGTAGGTGACGGGGTCGTTCCTGCATCACCGGTCTGACCGGTCGGTGGGATCGGTCTGGCTGGTGTAGTGTACACCGGTCATAGTGGTGGTGTTTTCTCTGGAAACGAGTTCGGTGGCATCCCATAGAATGTTTCAGAAGCAAATGCAGGAGTATCCGAACTCGGATCTGATGAATGAGAGTCATCCATAGGATTTTTACCTTTAAGTGCACCAATCTCGTTATTCATCTTAGCAAACATATTGCCCGCAACATGTTGTGAGGCAACCAATTTCTGATCTACCATGAGCGATAGTTTTTCAAACATGTCAGAGGAAGAGGTGCTTACATTGGGGATCAAAGCTTGACCCTCTTGACTCTCTTGACGAGGCCACCACGATCCTTCTTGAAGCCCTTCAAGAGTTGTGCCTTGACATGCTCTTCAAGAAGCAAGTATGCCTTGCACTCCTCCTCGCTGAGCTCCTCGATCGTAGCCGTGATAATGTTATTCTTGTCGATCTCGGAGGAACCCATCTTCTTTGAGAACTAGATTAGATCGGTTTAAAAACTAGATTAATCTATCCCTAGTGGAGTCGCAAAAAAGTGTGTTGACACAGAATCGCGCCAAACACACTTGAATGCGCTAGAACGCGCAGACAATTGTCAAAACGATCAACACCAGCGAAACCCTCGGCGAACCAGTCTGACAGGTTGCACCGACCGGTCTGTGCAGAGCTTCACGTCGAACTTAGAAACACGAGCTTGGGAGGGATCCCATCGTCGAAGCTCGCGCAGCTAGGGTTGCTCTGAGGTCGGCAAGGCCACTCAGAACGCCTCCAAATGTCGCAAGGACGCAGGAAGAACAACAAATTAGGGTTTGGAAGAGACTAGGGTTTGAGAGAATCAAAAGTAATGTAAATTGATTTGATTCGATTGAGAATACCTCAATCGGCCTTAGCCTTTATATTTAGAGTTAATTGGAAGCATGCTATTATAATTTTTAAGAGTTGGAGAAACGCTACTATAATTTTTAATATTGGAGATATGTTATTCTTGTACGTTTTACAATACCTTAGGCCCACTTATAGAGTAGGTATCCCTCTAATTTTTTTATATGGACTATATTGTCCTTCTGTAGTACGTCGCTTATCCCATCATCACACTCAGATCGCTACGTCGCGTCCATTGCCCTAGGGTGCCGCCGCCTATCGACTGAACTCGCCGCCCCTGCCACGCCGGCCGCTGTTGCCAGCCGCAGGGCAGGCCCTGTCGCGGTGAGGAGGCACCCTGACGACCTGGCGGCCGAGGCGTGAGGTGGGGCACCACCCGACCTGATCCCATTTCTCTGCCTGTTCCGCTTAGATTTAGTTCTGGTCGCCTCCCGGCCGGTTGAGATTTTCAGCGTAGGTGGCGTCGATCACTGAAACTGCCTTTTGGTTCCTTTCCTAGGGCAATTAGCCGATTAGAAGGCTTGAGACACGAGCTCTTCTCCAACAGGGCCACCACAAATGATCCGTCACTGGCAAGCACAAAAGTCAATGGCACGACCAGGCCTGGCCTGCGGCAGGGAACAGCGGCCGCCTGCGCGCCCGCGGCAGCGGCGGCACATTCAGTCGACCGGCGGCGGCACCTAGAGCAATGGACGCGAAGTAGCAACCTGAGTGTCGATGATGGGCGACGTACTACAGAAGGACAATATGGTCCATACAAAAAAGTCTGAGGGATACGTACCTTACATTACGAGTGGGTTTAAGGTGTTAAAAGACGTATGAGAGTAGTGTATCTCCAATATTAAAAGTTGTAGTAGTATTTCTCCAATTTTTAAAAATTACAATAGTATGCTTCTAATTAACCCAAAATAAATGGAGGGATATATGAGATCGACCGTGAGATTTGCAGTCCCTTTTGTACGCAAACCCGGCTATATATCACGGTCGAATTTGAGGCTGCCCGGCCCGATCCATGCACTCATCTCTACTCCAACAAGGACAAGGTCGTCTTCTCCGATTCCGGCAAGTGCTGCCGAGTGCCGAGTTTAGGACGGATAGGGTAGTCGTGGACACGGTCGGCGACTGAGGAGGGAACGGAATTGACCATCAGATACGCGCGTTGGCAGGAGGCGATGGTAGATAAGAAATAAGAGAGACACTGATGTTACGCAAATGGAGGAACTTGAGACGGAAGTGAGAAGCGGAGTCGATCGGAGGGAGCAAGAGGATAGAGATCTAGAGAGAGTCAGACAAAATTAAAGAAGGGTAGGTGTCGAGGAGATTTTGTTAGGACGGGGAGAAGAGACGATCATACACGTCACATTCATATAAATCCATCCATTGGGTAAAAAGAAAAAGGACAAATGGAGTGGCATGCAGTACATGCACAACTTTCGTGCAAACTTTAACATTTATTTTTATAGCTTTACATTAATATTATCCGCGACATTACATTTCCACGAGGCTCACGTCAGAAGACACTCAGACCACACGTAACCTAAGAGCAACTCCAATGGAGTAACTAAATTTGAGTGACTAATACTCATTTTAGTCACTCACTTTCCAAGTTTAGTCATCTAAAATATAATTTCTACTCCAGCAGCATCGACTAAATAGACTAAAAAAATAATGTGCCTTACTTTTGGTAGCCTAAGTAGAAGGTGATCAAATTGAGGGATGAGAGATAAAATTTAGTCACCCCCTCATTTTAGTCACCCAAATAAGAGTCCTGCTGGATATGAGAATTTGAGCAAAATGACTAAAATGTGTTAGTCATCCAAATAAGAGCCCCGATAAAGCTGCTCTAATAATCTTCGCCCACAGTCTCACGTCAGCGCATGACAGCAACCTGATGCCGTCCACGTGTCACCAAGACTTGGCGTACCACCAATCAGAAGACGGCATTATTCCAAGGGTCATCGACTAGAGTATGCAGCAAGTGGCTTTCCCGAATGTGATGTTTTGGAAGCTCGTGTTTGTAAAACCATTACCTTTATAGCGCGCATAATTGCGATGGGACGTTCATAATAATGTTATCTTGATTAGTTGGCATTAGTATTTTGTGTTTTGTTGTTTTCCCTACACTTTATCCGTTGGATCTGCTGGTAGTACGTAGGAGTAGGCACCTAATTTCAATCTACTCCTTCCGTTCAAAATTTTAATGTATTCCAACTTTTTTGGAAAGTCGTAATATTTCAAATTCGACCAAGTACTAACGCTTATGATGGTACCAAATAAGTATCATTCGATTTTTTATTACATATAATTTCATTCTTCATAATCTTTTCATAATTTTGGTCAAATATAAAAGTAGTTTGACTCTCCATGGAATTTGAAATGACTTACAACTTGAAACAGAAACAGAGCAAATAGGTACAAAGATCTCTTGTTGTGCATTTTGACCATATTGTGCGTTTGCTAAAGGTCAATATATATAGCAGCAGCAGCTTATACGTGCAAGTAAACTCAACCTACGAATCAAGCACTGAAGTAGTGGTATGGTGAAAAAGAACTTGACAATAATATTCGTCTACAGTTATCATTGTTTTGTTTTGCTCATGAAGTTTAGAGAACAAGCTAGTAATTCTATCTACAAAAGTTTTAGAAAGAAGTCACCCACACCCAGTGGACATTTTTCATCTCTTAAAATTCTTATTCGGTTGTCACATCTTACAATAATCCTAAGTCAAACATAAATCCATAGACTGCCAACCACGATGTGTACTTACGACAAATAAACCATCTCGTCATATCAGTGGACCGACGCTCTCTCGAGCTTATCCTCTCCCTCAGTACAGTAGTACCTCTCCCTCCCCTTTAAAAGTAAACTAACAAATTTATTCTAATACTAGTGGAGACATACGTATCTGGTATATATTTAATTTTGTTTCCATCAAGCAACAATGTCATTTATTTTTTTCAAAACTAATACACATATTTTTTCTTTCATAAAATAAAATAATAATGTCAATTATTATTCTTTTAAAATAAATAATAACACAAAACATGGGTAAAGGCATTATGTCATTTATTTTTCTTCCAAAAATGATACGTCTTTTTTTCATTCCATAAAACAATGATATCAATTATTATTCTTCCAATTAAAATAATATCAAGAATTATGAATTCTTTTATAAAATAATAATGTTAATTATTATCCTTCCAAAATAAATAATAATGTGAATTATAAGTGAATGTATGTGCAAAGAAAAATAAAGTGTGTACCAAAAGAAAATAATATACGGGTACAAAAAGTTCATAGTATGATATACGAAAAATTGCAACTATTTTTTCCAAAAAAATGCATCCTAGAATGGAAGCCGCGGACAGCCTTGAAACGATCTGGCCTTTGTCCACAGCTAGCGCAGCGAGAAGGATAAGAGAAAAGAAAAGGTACCCTGTGGTGTCCGGTGATGGTGGATGCTGACGCTGGAAAAGAACCGATGGATTTGGAAGGGGGAGAGAGGAGACTGATGTCATTTGGCCTGTGGCTGTGTGCCACGGAGGCGCGCCATCTAATCATTAAGGATTTATTATTTATTATCTGGGCGCAGCGCCTCCTAGGCTAGAGAGAGAATGAATGAATGAATGAATGAATTGGAGGGCGAGGCTAGAGAGGGAGTCGGTGATGACGACGATGGCGCATGAAGTAGAGAGACGGATGGATGTACTGTACCGTCCCCGTATACATACTGTACTCTACGTACATGCCACTATTGCGTCGCGTCGCACATCAGCAGCAGGCGCCGGACGTGACAGGACCAGCGCTTTTTCTTTGCTTTCCAGTGGCCGCCGCACCGCACCTGCCTTGCCTCCTCTCTCTCTCTCTCTCAATCACCGCTCCTCCATTATCAAAAAAAAAAATCACCGGTCCTCCTCCCTCTCCGAGTATTTCTCCCCACTTCCTGCTCGCTCCCCCTCCCTCTCTGCTCTCTCGCAGTTGCCGCTCCCTCCCTGCTCTCCCCAACCGCTGCTCCCTCCCTGCGCAGCAGGCCCGGCCGTGGAGGTGCGGGGGCCAGGGACGTGCGTGCGGGTCACCGCTGCTCCGCGCCGGCGCGGAGGCTGGGGGCGCGGCCGCTCTCCTTCGGCTCGGGGGTCAGGGCGGGTCCCCCATTGGCGCCGGGGCCGTCGCGGGACGCCGCCGCGATTTGCCCCGTCGGCGCTCGATCTACTAGGTGCTCTCTCTCTCTCTCTCTTCGATCCATGGCTCTGCTCCGGCGATGGATGCGTGGTCCGCGGGATGCGGCAGGCGGTGCGGAAGCAGCAGCGATCTGGAGGCTTCCGGGCCATGGCGCGCTCGGGATGGGAGCTCGGGTAGGAGCTTCTGCATCTAGGAGCTCGGGGCTATGGATGAGGGTGCGGATCAGAGGCGGGGCTCTGATGGGGGTTCGGTTGGAGACGTTTTTTTTATTATTATTTTTATTTTTTGGTTTGGACCCTCAGAATAAGAGTAGGGGCTCGGATGACGACTCCGTCGGAGATGCGCTCACTAGTCACTGGTAATAGATTCCAAGTCACTTAAATCTATAGCTTGCTCTTGAAGGTGGGTGGCATAACCAAGCAAATAAAATGTCTTCTATTGTATCCGTTGGAGTTATTAGTTTCCAACTTATTGAGTGATGACATTTTCAAGTGTATTCCACCTTTGCGCTCACTAGCTAAGGAGCTGCTATTTTTTTTGCAGGTTTCGGTGGAGGGATCGGGGGCTGAGAGGGTGGTCGCCATCTCCGGCTCATTTACAGTAGTTCGGGCTTGCCATGTCCAAATCAGGTAGGGGTGACAGATGTGGCAATTGTCGGAAGGAGCCGTGCCTGCAGATCTGAAAGCCACCTGGGCTTCCTTTGCTCAGTTGACCTGAGTGAATGACATTGCTTTCCGCTGTTTGACTAAATAACCCGGAAGCTCCAAGGGAGCAGATCATATTCCTGCTGTTGTTGTCGACTTGTTGGTCTTGCTTGGATAACCTGGAGGCTGGAGATCAGATCCAGCTCCTACCCTGGTAACAAGGTGCTGCTAGGGGAGGGCGCCATGACCTACTTCCCTGAGGAGGTGGTGGAGCATATATTCAGCTTCCTGCCATCGCACAGTGACAGGAACACGGTCTCGCTCGTGTGCAAGGTGTGGTATGAGGTTGAGAGGCTGAGCCGGCGTGCAGTGTTTGTTGGGAACTGCTACGCGGTGCGCCCCGAGCATGTGGTGCTGCGGTTCCCCAATGTAAGGGCGCTGACGGTGAAGGGGAAGCCGCACTTTGCAGACTTCAACCTTGTGCCGCCTGATTGGGGCGGCTACGCGGGGCCATGGATTGAGGCGGCGGCAAGGAGCTGCGTGGGTCTTGAGGAGCTGCGGATGAAGCGGATGGTTGTGTTGGATGAGAACCTTGAGCTGCTAGCTCGGTCATTCCCAAGATTCAAGGCCCTCGCCCTTATCAGCTGCGAGGGGTTCAGCACCGATGGGCTAGCTGCTATTGCGAGTCACTGCAAGTGAGCTTTCTGTTCCAGTTCGTCAAATACAGCATTTTGCATCTTCCATGCCTGTTTGTTAAGTGCATCATTTTGTTTTATTTCTTGATTTCCTGATTTGACAATGGTGCCCAAGTGGAACTGCTTTGGCATTTTATTAGCCTTAATGCATTGGCTTATGTGCCATTAGTTGTGATTTTTTTGGAGCCTATCTTCCAAGTCATGTGTTGGCCTGCTACATATTCACAAATCATAGAATACTACTGTTCTCCTGAATGAGCTGAACTATGATGAACCAGTTAATTCAAGTGGTATTTGATTGGTCTACTCTTGTATCTGATCTTTAGATGTTTAGCATATTTTCGGTGGATGACTTCTATAATTGTTATTCAGCTTGATGAATAAATACAGTTTTGGCATTAGTGTATAGAGTTAACTAGGTGTGATGTGGCTATGCTGCACACAACTGTTCTCTTGGACTAGATGCAAATTCTTTATTCAATGAATTATCATCATTACTACTATCAGTAGTAGTTGATTGATTTGTACTGAATACGTAAGTTTTTCTTGTTACATTGGTATTTTTACTGAATACATAAGTTTTTCTTGTAACATTGATATTTAGTAGTTAATGTGCTGACATTGTTTTCTTCCTTCTATCTCTTGTCTAGGCTTTTGAGGGAGTTGGATTTGCAGGAAAATGACGTGGAGGACCATGGGCCCAGGTGGCTCTCCTGCTTCCCTGATTCCTGCACTTCGCTTGTGTCTTTGAATTTTGCATGCATCAAAGGGGAGGTGAATTCTGGCGCACTAGAGAGACTTGTTGCTAGGTCTCCGAACTTACGCAGTTTGAGGTTGAATCGTTCTGTATCAGTAGATACACTCTCCAAGATTCTAGTGCGCACCCCAAATTTGGAAGACTTGGGTACTGGTATTTTGACAGATGAGTCTGAATCCTACTTGAGGCTGACTAGTGCACTGGAGAAATGCAAAATGCTAAGGAGTTTGTCAGGATTTTGGGATGCTTCTCCTATTTGTGTTCCTTTTATCTATCCCCTATGCCATCACCTAACAGGCCTAAACTTGAGCTATACTCCCACACTGGATTATTCTGATCTGACTAAAATGCTCAGCCGCTGTGTGAAACTCCAGCGCCTTTGGGTGAGTTCCCTTCTCTTTGCTTTGGGCATATCATTTTTATATGTTATAAGGGAACACAAGTAATGGTTTTGAGCCTCCACAGGTACTGGATTGCATCTCGGATAAGGGTTTGCAAGTGGTGGCCTCCAGTTGCAAAGATCTACAAGAACTCAGGGTTTTCCCATCAGAATTTTATGTTGCTGGTATTTCTCCTGTGACAGAAGAGGGACTTGTTGCAATATCATCAGGCTGCCCAAAACTGAGCTCTTTGCTATATTTCTGTCACCAGATGACCAATGATGCACTAATTACCATAGCCAAGAACTGCCCAAATTTCATAAGATTTAGACTATGTATCCTTGAGCCAAAGAAGCCGGATGCCATAACAAACCAGCCGTTAGATGAAGGCTTTGGTGCAATTGTTCGTGAGTGCAAGGGGCTAAGACGACTGTCAATGTCAGGTCTTCTCACTGATAAGGTTTTCATGTATATTGGAAAGTATGCAAAACACCTTGAGATGCTTTCTATAGCATTTGCTGGAGATAGTGATAAGGGGATGATGCATGTGATGAACGGATGCAAGAATCTAAGGAAGCTTGAAATTAGAGACAGTCCTTTTGGTGATGTTGCACTCTTGGGGAATGTTGCCAAGTATGAGACAATGCGATCCCTTTGGATGTCATCATGCAATGTCACATTAAAGGGGTGCCAAGTCCTTGCGTCGAAGATGCCGATGCTCAATGTGGAGATCATGAATGAACTAGATGGAAGCAGTGAGATAGAGGAAAACCATGGTGACCTCTCTAGAGTGGATAAGTTATATGTTTACCGCACAACTGCTGGAGCGAGGGATGATGCACCAAATTTTGTTAAAATCCTATAGAGCTAGCTGCGAGTAGCCTGGTATCTTCTCACCCTAAAAGGTGACCCTTCTTCTAGATCTAGCTTCTTTTATACGAAATGTGCAATCTGCTTGCCAGTTTCTATCTGCTGCTCTGCTAGCCCAGTTCTAGTGTTTGATAAGCCAGACCTCAAATGCTGCATGAGAAGCTTCTGCTATGGGCATTGATATAGCCAGAGTCCGGTTTCTGAAAAGATGGAACTGGATAGTACTTGAACCAAACTGGATAGTGTTTGAATGTGATGTTTGAACCACCTTTCTGGTGTCAAATCTGTAGCATTCCCTTTTTGTTCCTTCTTCAGTAGATTGATTGCAGCTGCTGATAATTTCCGTCAATGTGCATATCATTCAAGATTCCGGTAGCCATAGGGAGCAGCAGAACCTGATGTGTCTAACCCTGTTTTCCCTCTGCTACTCGATTGCTTTTACAGATGGTCGGTGGAATCCGGCATGCCCGGGGGCCGCGGCAGCAGTGGTAAGTTCCTGAACCAATCCCCACCTTTGCAGGGTCAGGAAAAGGCACACCCACACTGGTGTGCGCCCTTATCTTAGCACCATGGCCGGGATCCATCATCATCCTCTGTACCAGCGCCCCTCCCCAACTTTCAGTGCCCGGTCAGATGGCCACCGAGGCCCTTCATTACATAATCCTGTGCCTTAGAGAGGACCGGACCTGACCAACTTTTTTGTTTCACCTTTCGCGTCCCCCTGTAATCTGTAGTGTACCATTTGCGTCTGACATTGGCACAGTGGATTGTGTTGCCAGCGCTGCTGTAGTGTGTTGTTTCGTAGCCTTGAATCATCGGGACATGACATTCCGGGGGCGAAGATTTGTTCTGCTGCTCCTGTGAATTCGGTGCGTGGAATAATTTGCGGTTTATCTGCCTACATCCTGTTCCATCGTTGTGTGGATTTGAAATGTTGGTGGTGGCTTGACGGTCATGCTGGAGCTTCAAAAGTTGCGAGCCATGGCAACCGTGAAAGCCGAGTCTAGATAAGGCTATATGATATCTCACCACGGCCTGCGCGTGTGGACGGACCGGGACGCGACGGCGGCAGCCCGCGTGCACGACGACGGTGCGAGACATGGGCGCAGTGCCCCACATGTCCGCTGCCTAGCTCGGCACTCGGCTGCCGGGAGCCTGCCTGCGCTCGCTGGGGCTCCCCACCCGCCCATGTCTCCCACCGCAGGCGCGCACTGGCTGCACCGGCGGCGGCATGCCGTCGTCGTCGTCGCGTCTCAATCCGTCCGCTCCGTCGGGGAAAAAAATTGGGGACCTTCCGAGTTGCACAACGAGGCAGCAATGATGTCAATGCAAGAGCAGGAGCCTTGGTCTTACATGGGCGTAACGCAACGTCGCTGCAGAATCATCAGTCGCCTCGATCTGCTCGGGCTCGACGGCGGCGGCCACTACAGCTTATTTGGCGCATACACACATACAGACATCACACGGCTGCAAGCAGCTTGAATTTCAGAGAGAGCGAAGCTATAGGTTAGTAGGCTAATAGCATTGGTTCATGCAGAGCAGCAGCACTGCAGCACCGTCGCCTCTTAGCGGGTGTATCTTTGCCCTCTCCAACCGATCGACCTCCGTTTCCGTATCATCACGGGCAACAAATGCAGCAGCAGCACTGCTCCAGCAACCAGCAGCAGCACAGCCCGGCCAGGCTGCAAGCAAGCATGCATGCATCAGACGTTGGTCAGACACTCAGACCACACGGCACATATGCAGCCCAATGCAAAAATTGAAACAAGCTTTGACGCATGAATGGAGAACTTTTAATAAAAAAGATGAGCATAAACAACGCACCATCCTCTGAGGAAGGTGATGCAGTCGGCGTCGTCCTGGTAGTGGAAAGGCCCCCATCGGACGGAGCCGCCTGCCCCGACCATGCTGTAAGGGCGTTGGTCCGCGCCGGCGAAGTAGCCCTGGTACTGGTAGCCCCCCTGCGGGTTCGCCGTCCACTACTGACCGGCTCCACACACGAGTATATATAGGCCTCACATCCGCAGGTCTACTACTGACCGGCACGACACACGAGCACATACGGGTCTCACACCCACGGTCCACTGAGATTCGGGCCTACACCACTCAAGTGTGTACCCGCACATGAGATTGCGGACCAAACCAGGAGAGTTGGTCTAACCGGGCACACACCCAGAGGAAGTCCTGCCACACCCCAAAAACTAGCCCAAGAGGTGAGAGACTCCCCCCACTTTTATGTTGGTTCAACTCTCCCCCCACAACTAATGTGAGATTACTGATCCCAACAATCTCCCCCTCACACATTAGTGCCTCTTAGCACTAATCGGGCCCACACCACAGTCCACTAGTGACTGGCTCCACACACGAGCACATATGGGCCTCACACCCACAGGTCTACCACTACCGGCCCGACACACGAGCACACACGAGCCTCACACCCACGGTCTACTGAGTTTCGGGTCTACACCACCCAAGTGTGAATGGGCACATGAGATTGTGGACCAAACCAGGAGGGTCGGCCCAACCGAACACACATCCACAGGAAGTCTTGCTACACCCCAAAAGTTAGACCAAAAGGTGAGAAACTCCACCCACTTTTATGTTAGTTCAACTCTCTCCCCATAACTAATGTGGAACTAATTCCAATAAAAATAACGGAGACAAATGAGAACGGGGATCAAGTATGAAACGATCACCTTGGCCTTTGTGGGAAGAACAGTTCACAAGGATTCGGGAAACTAGATGTCCAGCATCCAAAGGGGCGCGCACCGCGCAGTAGCTGGGGGAGATGGCATGGTGCGAGCCGGGGAATCTGAATGACTGAAACCCTGCTGATTGAACCATCAGCAGCTCTTGCCTGATTTCACGAGTGAAGTTCGTCGGGGACAAGGAGAAAAGAATGTGTGGATTGAAGGTATCCTTGCAGGAAGCCTAGTACACAGTACTAGCAACAACAGTTCGCAAGAACAAACAATCGAATTTAATCGTGCGCGAAGAGATCGTGGAAGGAGCACAATATCTTGCCTTGCGGCGAGTACGAGTCCTTTGAGCCTTGCATGCTATAGTCCATCTCTCTCTCTCTCTCTCTCTGGGTTCTGTGTACTCCTCTGTGTGTTTGTGGCAGAAGACTGATGCCGGAAGGATACAAGAAAACAGGGCGGTGCTTGTGTTGGGATCCACGACGGCTCCATCCGACGCCATTCCTAGCTAGAATTTTCCTTGTCGGCACCGCTCATGCCTATCCAATCCATACGCCGAAACTCACATTTTGGCGACAAACAGATATATATCCTTTATCCTCCATTTCATTGTCCGTGAAATGGACAAATAGTCTATTTGGGCTAATTGTCCATTTCACAGACTGATGCATAGGTCTTCAATAAAATAGCTCTCCACATGTTTAAATTCAAGAGATATTTAGTCTTTGAAATATTTTTTCTCAATCATTGGAGCTCTATTACCTCTCTGACATAGTGGACCCCACCTGAGCCCAAATATTTACCCTTTGGATGGGATAGTTTTTTTAGGTAGGCTATTTATAAATAGTAAAAAATTAGCTCTCATGTTTAAGAATTTGGGCTATTTTGAGCTACTTTAGAGCATCTCCAAGAATACCAAAAAATAGAGGCCAAAAAAACAGGTTTTGAGATTTTGTCAAAAATTATTGGGAGTGAAAAATAACACCTCTCCCAACAGTTCCCAAAATTACTTACCTAAAAATATTTGAATGATGACAGATCATCAAAAAGTGGGCCCGGCTCTTAATTATTCTCACACCGTTTTTTCCTCTCGCTGCATCATCTTCTGTTTTTTTACTAGATCCGCTGTATCCTTTGACCAATCATGTTGTGCCCTCCAGACTGTGCCGCAAAGCTTTGATCCTGTAGATGCTGTAGGATCTAGTAGTCAGTAGATTAATTGGCCAGATGCCCAGATCGGCGAACCTCTCCTGCAGAAATTCACATCAAAACGGAATCGAGCGGTGGATGGATCTGGCCGGTGGCCGGATGGATGTAACCTGCATCGTTGATGCCAATTAATTGACAGTAGTAAATTCAATTCAAGGGAGAGCGATGGGGAGGGGATGCAGAGTCGTGCACGAACCACAGTTGCCGGCGGCGGACAAAGGGGATCCCACGAGCGATGGGGCTCGATGGCAGCTTTTGTGTTAGAAGCGACGGCGAACAAAACAATAAAAAATAGAAAGATTAAATCGTAGAAAGACACGATAATTTAACGTGGAAAACCCCTCCAATGCGAAGAGTAAAAACCACGGACGCCAGCCAGCAAGAACTTTACTATATCGGGTGTTTGTGTACAACACCTAGCGGCGCCTTACAAGAGGAATAATAGGATTGATGTTTTCCGGTGAAACCTATGAGTTAGATATATAGCAGAGTCATGTGGTCTCCTCAACTTCTACTAGCAATGTGGGATTAAAAATTTACACCACATGGGTTTTAATGGGGCAAGCCCAAATTCCAACAATCTCCCATCAGAATTTGGATCACAATATAACATACTCCACCTTAGACAAATTCCTTCTTGTAGCATATCAAAATCATCACCTGAACACAACAAAGAACAGAACTTCTGGCGCCAAATGGCCTCTTGGGCTAAACTGTCAAACCAACTAAGCTCAAACTTAGCTACAGGAACTGGTTTAGTCATCATATCAGCTGGATTATCATGAGTACTGATCTTGCATACCTTCAATTTACCTTGTGAAATAACATCACGAACATAATGATATTTGACATTAATATGCTTTGTTTTTTCATGAAACATCTGATCTTTAGTGAGGCAAATAACACTTTGACTGTCACAGAATAGATCAATGCAAGAATCAACTCCACACAGCTCAGCAAATAAACCTTTCAGCCAAACTGCCTCCTTGCACGCTTCAGCAATAGCCATATATTTTGCTTCTGTGGTCGACATAGCAACAATACTAAAGAAAGTCCGAATTGAGCTATGCTTCACAACTGGAGAGAACACATCATTATAGTCAACACCAAGAATCTGACTGAAACCCTTTGCAACTAACCTTGCCTTAAATCTTGGAGGCTCACTAGAAGACAAACCCTCCTTTCTCTTGAAGACCCATTTGCAACGAACAGTCTTCTTTTTCTCAGGCAAGTTTATAATCTCCCATGTGCCATTCTTCTCAAGAGACTGCATCTCCTCCTGCATAGCTGAGATCCACTTCTCCTTATCAACAGAATCAATGGCTTCAGAATATATTACTGGCTCACTAGCATCCTCCACCTGTTCAGCACAACTCAAAGCATAATAAGTCAGATTACACTCCTCAATTAAACGGTTTGGAGGTCCACAACTCCTCTTTGATCTGCGAAGAGCAATAGGTAAATCTACATCCTCCTCGTGCTGCAAATCAGATTGTAAAACTGTATGTGAGTGCTGAACAGTATCAGAAACACTATCTGATACATCATTACCAACAACATCATTTTTCTGGTCATCCATAAGCTCCACCTGCACACTTACTTGTGACTGCAATTTCTCAACTAAAACATCATCTGTGGACAAACTATCAGTAAACATCACAGATTCATTAAAAACAACACTTCTGCTCATGAAAGTCTTTCTAGTTTCAGGATTCCACAATTTATATCCTTTGACTCCCGAACCATAACCAAGAAATAGACATTTAATAGCTCTAGGCTCTAATTTTCCATTATCAACATGAGCATAAGCAGTGCAGCCAAAAACTCTCAAGTGTGAATAATCTACAGGTGTACCAGATCATACCTCAATAGGAGTCTTCTTGTTGAGTGGAATAAAAGGTGATCTGTTGATCAAATAACATGCTGTATTAGCAGCCTCAGCCCAAAAACGCTTATTCATATGGGCATTGGACAGCATGCAACGAGCCTTCGAGATGATAGTCCTGTTCATACGCTCGGCCACACCATTCTGCTGAGGAGTGTATGGTATGGTGTGATGCCTAATAATGCCTTCTTTTCTGCAATAATCATCAAAAGGATCCGAACAGAACTCTCCACCATTATCAGTTCGAAGCACCTTGAGCTTCTTCTCAGTTTGCCTTTCTATCATAACTTTCCATTCTATAAAAGCAGCAAATGTATCATCTTTACTTTTCAGAAAATAAGGCCAGACTCTTCTAGAGTAATCATCAATAATGGTAAGCATATAACGAGCACCACCATATGAAGGCTTACGTGAAGGACACCACAAATCAGCATGAACATAATCAAGTGTACCTTTTGTGGTATGAACAGAGGTATTGAATTTGACCCTCTTATGCTTACCAAATACACAATGCTCACAGAACTTCTTGCCACTCAGAATGCAGCCATCCAGCAGGTTTCTCTTCATCAATTCTGCCATACCGAGTTCACTCATGTGTCCAAGACGCATATGCCAAAGGTCAGTCTTACTAGGTTCAGCATTAGCAACATTAGCAGCAGAAACAGAACCATGCAAAGTACAACCTCTGAGAACATATAAATTTGAAGGATTGAGATCACCCAGCAAATATACAAGAAAACTTTTAGATACTTTCACAACTCCACCTAAACCGGTGTATTTGAGTCCTTCTTTATCAAGTGTGCTCAACGAGATCAGATTTCTTTTCATCCCTGGTATGTGCCTTACATTCTTCAGTATGCGAATCATGCCATCATGGATCTTGATCTGAACAGAGCCAATGCCAATAATCTTACACGGGTTATCATCTCCCATGCGCATAAAATCACCGTTCTGCAAAGACTCATAGGAACTGAACCAATCTCTATTAGTGCAGATATGAAAAGAACATGCAGAATCAAGAATCCACTCATCATGACCAGCAACACAACCAGCAAAGACAACCAAACAATCTGACTCAGAGTTTTCACCAGCAGAAGCAACACTAGCCTTACCATCAGATTTATTTTTCTTCTTCTCCTTATTCTGCAATTTCCAGCAATCCTCAATCATATGAGATTTCTTCTTACAATACTTACAGAATTTCTTCTTGGGACCTTTGGACTGGGAGCGGCCTCTACCGTCATTGCTCTTGCCACGATCGTTGTTATCACTTGAGGATCTTTGCTCTGATCTGCCTCTGACATGTAAAGCGTCGCCCCTAGAGGACGAGCCATCTGTCTGCACCATACCTTTCATCTTCTCCTTAGACTGGAGTGCCTCACAAACTTCCGCAAGGGTTAGTTCATCACGACTTAATAGTATGGTGTCACGGAAACTTGCATAAGAACTTGGCAAAGAGCATAATAAAAGAAGACCTAAGTCCTCATCTTCATACTTAACCTCCATCGACCCTAGGTCAGCAACGGTCTCCTGAAGACAGATAGGTGACCCATCACCGAATCACCCTCCTGCATCTTAAGTGTGTACAGCTTCAACTTCATATGCAATTTACTGGTAAGATCCTTCGACATGCAGATCGATTCCAGTTTTAGCCACAATTCTGCAGCAGTCTTTTCCTGCAGCACTTCTTGCAGAATATCATTAGATAGATGAAGCTGAATAAGAGAAAGAGCCTTACGGTCCTTGCGCTTCTCCTCATCGGTCCACTCATCCTTCTTCTTCTTCCCGAATTTTTCCAGCGCCTCATCAAGATCATTGGTTTGCGCCAGAATAGCTCTCATCTTGACTTGCCACAGCGAGAACCTTGTCTTGTAGTCCAACATCAGTAGATCATACTTCATCGACGCCATCACGAAACCCTAACTTGAAACCACGGCTCTGGTACCACTTGTTAGAAGCGACGGTGAACCAAACGATGAAAAATAGAAAGATCAAACCGTAGAAAGACACGAGAATTTAACGTGGAAAATCCCTCCAATGCGAAGGGTAAAAACCACGGGCGCCAGCCAGCAAGAACTTCACTATATCGGGTGTTTGTGTACAACGCCTAGCGGCGCCTTACAAGAGAAATAATAGGATTGATGTTCTCCGGTGAAACCTATGGGTTAGATATATAGGAGAGTCACGTGGTCTCCTCAACTTCTACTAGCAATGTGGGATTAAAAGTTTGCACCACATGGGCTTTAATGGGGGCAAGTCCAAATTCCAACAATCTCCCATCAGAATTTGGATCACAATATAACACTTTGGCAGACTGTTGAGGCGTTCTTCATAAAATTGGCGCGAATTGGAGGGGAAATATGCGGGGAGGCGCGCGGGAACCTGCGATTTGGCGGGCATCGGCGGCGAATTTCAGGATTGGGAGTACCTAGCGCCGGCGGATATCTGGCTCGGGATTGGGCTGGTTTTGGCGAAGCAAAAAAATTGGGTAGGTAATTGGGCCACTATTGGAGTGCTGATTTTCAGCTTCATACCCAAAATTAGTTATTGGGAGTGTTTTTTGGGCACTCTTGGAGATGCTCTTAGACTAAAAATAACTCTTGGATCCAAACACGCCCATTCTCACCATCCTGGCTATCCTCTCACGGGGTAAAAGGAACACGACAACACCTGCATCGCAGTGGATTCAGAAAACTGAGAAACGAAGAGATAAAAAAGCTTATTCTTATGGGCAATTGCATCGCTGCATGTCAAGTTCATGCGTTTCAACTTTCAGACAATAGCAGACCTTCGATGAACTAAACAGGCCGGCACCGACATTCAGAACCTGATGCTCAGAGAACGGAATCAATCGCCTCGCCGTTCAATAATGATTAAATTCATTGCTCCATACAACAAACTGTCGTGGCTACGACAGGCTCAGAAATGTTACAAGGCCGACGACGGCACAAGCAGCAGCCGTGGCAGTGGGTGACGCACTACTAGGAAATATACACAGCCTTCAACATCTACAACAGCAGCACAGGTTAAACAGAATAAGCCTGATTTGCTCTTCCCAGGAAAAAACTGTAAGCATTTCATACAACTCTTCCCCCGGCCTCAGGAAAAAACTGAGCAAAACTCCAGCCCTGATTTGCTCTTCCCATCCACTGGCTTTATTGCTTGCTTTCCGCCTCTCAGACTGATTTGCTTCGCTCGCTTTCCACTTTCTCAGACTGATTTGCTTCGCTTGGAACAGACTCGGTCGCAGGAGCAGGAGCTGCAGGACCATCATTACCTCCTGATGTAGCAGTGCCGGTACTTTGAGTTCGGGGTGCTGCTTCTGAAATTGGGCAAACACGGGGTTGGAGCCTTTATTATTGGTGAAGAATACCTAACTTTCCTTCAGTTACAGAAAATGTGATACACTTCAAAAGATTGCAAAACTAAAATGTCAGACCTTGCTCTTGTGATGGGGCAGGCTGAGTATTCCAGGCAGCAGCCGCAGATGCAGCAATTTGTTCTTCAGTTACTTTCATGAGTTCCTCGCTAGTATAAGGTGCAGCTTCAGGCTTAACATCTGCACGTAAGATGTACAGCAATGAGCCGGTGCCATAGCAATAGAGAAATCAATGACTTATGTAGACTAGTGCAAGTCCATCTTCTGAGTTCTGAGCTAATGGCGAGAGTGAAGGATAAAATTTTGCTGGTTTCAACTACAATTTTCCTTGACAAAATTCAGAGCAAGGAGCCTACATATATTTTGTTTTCCAAACAAAGAACAGAGATACAATCAAAGGCCACGGGCCTTAAGCTCACATGAAAGAATTCATACTTGACCAATATCAGGGAAAATGCTAATCAATCACCTAGTTAATTGGATATCATCTTCCAGATGTAAATGGCTTCTGGTTATTGTCAGTGAATAACACATAATTTTGATTGTTGGTTAGTATTCAGAAAATGGAATGAGAAAGGAAGAACCATAACTGAAACAAATAATGGACAGATTAACAAAGGTTTGCCAGCAACTACTAGAGATGGGAAGTGGGAACATTGAATATGCATCAAGGGGTATCTGTGGTGTTTGACTGGCATGCGTGATTCTCTAATGTGGTTCATATAAGAGAAGTTCATTGACAAAAGTGTGCATTATTCCATTGGAAAGAACTTCAGATGTAGGGAAATCAACTAACTTGGGTCGGCGGCAGGTTGTTCGTTGTTATTCGTGGTTGTGGGCCTATAATTCGTGGAGGGGGGAGCCTCATCAATTCCAATTTCTCGTTCAAGAGTGCTCCTGAACTCCCTTGATACATCCTATGTGCAGAAAATCATATTACATTATGTAACAAGATCATCAAACATATTGCAACAACATATCAAGAACCAACCTGTAACTCTCTAATGGTTGGTTGGAAAGCACGCAAAGTCTTCCCCAAGTTCCTGGCTACCTGCAAACAAGTTAGCAAATGAGACAAAAAAATCCTTGTGTTAGCACTTAGCAGTGCATCCAGAACATTTCTTTTTAAAAGTGCTAGCTTGCCATCATAGGTTCGGTAGAGAACATATGCTGAAATGCAAATTATTCTCAACTACAGAAGCATAGAGAAAATCAATGCAAACGTGGAAAAAGTTACAGAACAGAATGTATTTCGACTTTTGCTGTTGGCCTACCCCAACTCGCTTGGGACAAAAGGCTATGTTGTTGTATGTTGTTGCTGTTGGCTGATCAAGTAGGAGTATTAAAATTGATCTTGGGGTGTGCACACATGTGCCACAATATCTTTTGCCTAAAATTATTCCGCTTAGGGCAGTACACCCAACATTTAAGAAATTACTGGCACTAAAAAGATGATGATAATACTGTGACTTCAGTGAAGAATTACAAAGCAAAGGTCTAAATGTAGACATGAAATGGTGCTTGTAAGTCATGCTAACAATTCCATAGTCAACACTCAACAGTGTTCCACGATTAAAGCTACTGATCAAGGAGAAACTTAACAGCTTAATGCCTTAAACTGTCAGCCAAGATCAAGAAAAAATCAGACACAAGGTTAAATTTGTAATTTCCTGTACCCAACAAAAGAACATCTTTAGAGGGGAAATTATTTTGGTTAATCTCAAGTACATTCTCTAAAACCAAAAGTTGATTAAGAATGACATCAATTCCAATTCCTGATGAAACTGCAAACAGCTCGGCTTGGCATGCTCACATGAATAGTAGTTCAACAACTGACAACACGGCATGCTTATTAGTCCCACAAAATGCATCGTCAGTTATTGTTCAACTGGTCCACAGAAATTGCCAAACAAGAAATAGAGTTACACGTAGTTACGGCAGCTGATGGATAAAGCCAGAAGAAGAGAGCAACTAAGCATCCCAATGGATCCGAGTGGCCTGAACAAATGGTTGGAAGAAATGCACCATGTTGAATGTGAACGGCCAAAGGGCTTTAACATTGAGTTAAAGAAGTTACTTGGTCCTTGCATAACAATACACTACCGGAGTTCAAATTTTAGGATTGATAAAGTTCTATACCTAAGTCAATCTTGTCGGCCCCTGGTCAATGTTTCTCAATTTCTAGCACCTCTCAAGCACAGTAATAAAGAGTAAAATAGCCCCAAGAACAGAAGGGATAAAGCTGGCAAGGTTGTATACGCAGATTCACCTCTGCTAGACCCTTGGGGCCGAACACCAACAAGGCGACCACTCCAATGACCAATGCTTCGGGAGCTCCAACTCCAAACAGGGAAGCGCAGATAACGCTTCTGCGGCTCGATCTTCTGCTCCCTACATTTACATGCCAAAGAAAGACAAAATCAGCGCGGTTCCCCCACAAGAGCATGAGGTGGAGAAAGATTTGAATCAGCAAAGAACGAAAGAACCCCACAGCCAGAGCAATCCATTCAAAGGTCGCTCTTACCGATGAAAGAAGACAGCATCTGGGTCCGCACAGAGCCCCACTCCGCGCAGCTCCAGCAGAGGAGAAGCCGGCGGCGGCCGCGCGGGAGGAACTGGAGGCGGCGCACATCGGAGATGGAGACGAAGGGGGGAGCTGGGAGGAGGAGGCTCGCCGTCGGCGTCATTTGGTTGGGGTTCACAGATTCGAGATAGGATTGCAATTGCTTGCGGGCGGCTTTCTCCGTTAGCTTAGCTGAAGCCTGCAGGGTGCTGTTAGCCCAGCTAATTCGTGGAATCTGAACCGTCCGTTCCCGATCCAACTGTCAAGATGGCCTGCAAAGTGCAAACCACTAACTGACTAAGCCTAAGCGCACGTTTGCTTGAGCTAGGGATTGCAATTTTACCTGCGGGTGTGGGTACCCGATCTGACAGGTGAGGGTATGTGTATGGGTAAAAATTTTATCTGCGGGCACTCGTTGGTACTCGAAATTGTTGGATGGATGGACGACATGCTTTTGCGCAACTTTCAGTGTAGAAGTCAGCATATGAAGGTGGGGTGTACGTGATCTCGATCATGAAAGCATGAAAAGTTCCTAGCAGGGGTCTCAACAATTTGGCAAAGCTCAATGCAAGAACAAGTAGTATATGTATAAGGTGGATCATTTGGCTTTGGTAGGAATCTCAAACCACCGAGGAACTTGCATATGACTTTAATTTTCAAAAAGAAATCTCCAAGGTTTTGCCTTACTAAGATCAAGAGCAGGTTAGACTCACATGTGGATTATATCACATTCTCACAACAACCTAGACTTGGCATAAAGCGCACTTGCAACCCACAAGGTTAAAGTTTTTTGGGTAAGATCACAAGCTATGCCAACTCACTCAAGTTTTAAGGAGAGTATCAGGTTGTGCACAAGATACTTACAAGAAACTGGCAGAGCAACTATTCATCATCTCCTTTAAGCAAATGTATAAACATGGTTCTAACATTATGGCTCAGGAGATAGGTATGTTTATTTTATTTTATTATTCATCATTTTTTTATGGCAGTGGACAAGATAACACAGCAGGATTCATGAATTGAGGTACTTACCTGGCGATCCTCCCCCAAGCTTGGACCTTGCAACTAAGTGAAAGGGTCAAGCTTCAATAAGAGGATGACTTCTTGGAGTGTTGGTATTTTGCATTTGGATTCTCACTCCTTACTCATCATGTACTCCTGCAAAAGGTCAGTGGAACAAATACCCGAACGTCGAAAATATTTGAACATTTCAAAGGACCTGGGTTTAGGTGTTCACAACTATGCCAAGAATAAAGTGGTCTCAAAATTTTCTTAGCATAAACCTTATGTCCTTGCTATGATTTTTTTTATTTGTTCACCATTGCTCTCAAGCACTACTCGACTCAAGGCGTGAAGGTACTGTGACAACATGAAAAGGGTCCAATCGCAACAGAGAACTTTTGCAATACACTTACAATGCACCCGGAAGGGTGAGATGTACCTCCTTTGTATGTTGCACAATGTTGCTGAAGTTTGTCCAAGGCCTTGCTTCATCTCCCGAAATGAATTGAGCTTGCTTTTCCTACATGGGTTAGTCCAAAAAGGCCTCCCCTATCTATCCTCATGATTTGTCGAATTCACTAATCAATTTAAACACCATGTCTAAATTGACTAATGTAGGCTGATTAACCTAAGCACCATGCTTAATTCAAAAAGCCTATAGGTGTACTGCTAGCATGATATCGATACTAATACACCCAAACCAACATACATGATATAGAAATAGGGGGCATGGTAATAAGCTCTGCTCATATGGGGAAGAGAAATTCGAGTAAACTTTGGTGAACTTCATATCATATATATTTTTTTTATTGCAGCACTTGGGTGGAATGAAAATTTCAGATGACGTGGCACTTACCTGGCGGTACCTCCCCCAAGCTTAGTCCTTTGCAAGAAAGGATGATCTTGACAATTTCATGAAGGGCATTACTGCCCCTTTGAAGTGTAGGCTGGGCGGTGACGGCGAAGGCCAAACGGCGGCGTGTGGCTCATGGCGCGGCCTGCCGGTGGCCTGAGGCTCGTGGCGCGGCCAACCGGCGGCTTGAGGCACATGGCGCAATGAGCCGATGGTCTTGAGGTCGGACGGCGCCCAGAATACGGTGAGGTAGCTGGATGGGCTGGATAGTTCTCTGTGTGCCTATAGGTGTGGTTGTTCACCAAATGCATCTTCAATTTCTTTTGAGCATGTTCGACACGCTGGACATATCTGCAAAATGGTTAGGCAACCGATATACCCGAAGGAAAAATGAATTGTCCAAGGGTTGGTCATCTGAAGCTAAAATTACCTTGTGGGACGGGATGCCACCACGATACACGTGCTGCACAATTTTATTCTAGGGAAAAAAAGTTGGATGAAATAAAGGGATATGGCCGGGCTACCTCCCGGCGAGTGCCTGATTTTAGAGTTCGGGGCCACAAACTGTAAGACATACTGCAGTGCGACAAAGTCGTGGGTTTTGCAGTAGTCTTCCGCCATTTTGAAGCTTTTCAGCTTAATGGCGGCAACCTTGAGCGCTCCTTCCGGTTCTTATTCTCCTATCTGGAGCCTTGGCAATGCCTAAGGCGTGCAACTCGCTCACATTCTCTCGATAGCCTTAACCCAGAGGGGTGTCTTCATGATTTTTCTAAGGCTAGAGATGGAAGCTTGCTATGGCGGCTACCAAAAAGTCGCAAACCACAGTTGTCTGCCAAGACTTTGCTGGCAGCCCTCGATCTCCTATTTTGAAGTGGAGAAAGGGGCATGAATGGACTCCTAGGAGTGAACCCAAGCGCATCCAGGGTGGTCACATTGTTGAGTTGCAAGGAGTTGGAGAGCTTCGCTGGGCACTGGCTTTGCCGAGCGAGAATATCTGGCTAGAAGAGCACTAAAAAAGTGTTTCTCACAGATGTTGCTCTCACTGAAGTAGAACCTTGGTTTCACAATTTCCATTCCCCAATGGAACTGCGAAGGCGGATGGCGGTGGTGGACAGGGCATCCATTACGAAGATGCCAGAGCTCCAGGAAACTGGAGAAGGCGCTCAAGTCCTGATTGCCTTTCCGCGGAAGGGGCTCACTCTTGAACCACGCTGATAATCCTCGGGTTGGGAATTTCAGGCAGGTTTCAAGGACTTTCAGAGATGGAACCAGAAGCTTCTTGAGTGGGGAATTCTGTCAACGACGTACTCATCCCACTAGAGTCTCTGGGTGGCCCTGAAAGTTTTCCGGTCGGTTGAAACCGGACATCTATCCTGCCGTGTAGAAACACAGGCAGAACAGGGTAAACCCAAAAAGAATAGTGGTGCACTTGATATAATTGCACCGTACTTAAATTTGATATTCTAAGGCCAAATGCTTCCCCGGCAACGGCGCCAGAAATGCTTGTTGGTATTTCTTACACCTTTGGAATAAATTCCGCAAGTGCACGGAACGTCATCGTATCACTTCACCCAGGAGTATTCCAGGGTATCGTAATTTCCACAGGGAAGCAGTATGACCAAGAACATCAAGATCTAAGTAAGGTTCAACTATACAAATGACCAGCTAAACTTTACGGGGGATAGGCCAACTAGGAGAAGATAGATGACCTATGGTACTCACTCATACCACTAAGATAGCCGGGATGACAGCTAGTGAGTAAGGTTCCTATATTCTTCTTCTACAGAGAAAAGTACACAAGAGATGAGCACTAAGGAAATCCAGGAAAGAGACGAGCGGGCTGTCATGGTCGAACTCCTCCTCTGACCTCCTCCTCCAGATACATCGTCTTCACGTCGGGCCGCCGCAGCTACTAGAGACAGTCTAGCGCTGGTAAGCTTAGACCGCCAGTGACCAGGTCTGACGTGGGGATTACAATGGATAGACAGGGTTATCACCACCTGCTACCTACCTCCGGACCGTGTACCCGGGTAGCTATCCAATCTTGCCCAATGCCAGACACCATGTCTGTATATTGGAACAAGAGCCTAACCTCCCTGATCAAAGAAGACTAGACCTCGGCGGCTTACTGTGAGACACAGATCGTCGGCCAGGTCGATACCGGGGAAGACTAAATACAATGAGAAAGTGCTAACTCTTGCTCTTGGTGTAGAGCGGAAGCGCTACACCAAGCTCTATTGTCTACATACCACATACCCCAACTGCCTAAGGTACAATAGCCTTACTCTAAGTAAAGGTGCAGGTATGATAGACAACAGGCACTACTCTCATAAAAGAAACTGAATATATTGATAAATGAAATGTCTTACAAGGAATTAAAAAGATACAATAAGACTCATACCAAAACTCCTGAAGACATCTCCGGAACCAGGGAGGCGCAGCTCCCGACTCGACTTCATCTCCAACTCCTGGACAAATCTTTGGACTAGAGGGGGAGACGCCACCTAGGGGCTCCTCCCCATAGGGGGAGAGTGGATTGAGAGAGGTACAATTGAGAAGTGAGGAGAGGGGTCCTATTTATAGCTCTAGGTGCCTTGGGGATGTGGAGAAGCTCCCCTCATCCTCTCCTAGCTTCATGGTGAAGATGACTCCTTCCTTCTCTCCTTGGGCACCATGTGTCCTTGCTTAGCTCCAAAGCAGCCTCCTGCATGCTTCCCACGTGAAGGAATCCAAGGAGGGGCGCCGGGAGGCGGTTGGAGGGGTCGGCCGGGTCCGACTTCCAGGCCCGGCCGTTTCTTCATCCGGACTCCGATTTGGGCGATCCATATATGTTTCTCGATCAGCTCGACGAGACCTTTCCATTGGTGGAGCCCAATTTGGCAATTGAAGACATGTTGGGGCTGGGTGGCCTGGTTGTGGCCGGCCGGGCTGACGGCTTGTCCTGGCCATGGTCTTGTTCAGGTGTCTCCTAGCCCCTCCAGAGCCTGCCTTCATTGGCCAGCCCTTGGCCTAGCTTGGCCAAGGCCTAACCGAAGCTAGTCGGGTCCTGGCCGGAGCTGGCCGGGGCCTGGCCAAGGCCTGGCTGATTGGCCAGGCTTGGCTAGATTTTAGGCCTTGCCTCAAAGTCCTTGCTTTCTCCGTTATTTTGGTGAAATTTATATGATTTACACCTGCAACACAAAATTCACCAAAGCTCGTGGAACTGGTTAGTTTAAAGCTAATAATGTGTAGAATCTTCTTTATACCCTATTTATTTACCGAATGTTGGCGGTCGAAATCCGTGTTAACGGTCGTCAACACCCACGTCTTCTCCCCCGAACTGGCCTGTACTTCCGGAGGACGCTCTTCTCTGTCCCTCCTCCTGATCTAGCCCGTACTTCCGAAGGACGCCAATCTCCATTCCTCCTCCGATCTTCCGGCTCCGACCTGCTGGATAGGGCTTTGGGGAGGCGATGATGTCCCTTCCCGGAACTTGGAGAAACGAGGGGTGGCCCTGGACACCGTCTTAGGAACATTTCCCAACACTGCCCAAGCCTTCCAGCGGTTGCACTCCTTTACAAATGATGAACACATCTCTTTAGAGGCAGCTATATAGCTAGATAGTATACACAATATTTTTGATATGCCTCTCTCACCTCAAGCATATGCAGAGCTTCTCATTTTAGAGCAGAACATTCATGATCAGAGAATGCATGGTATAGAATCAGACACTTGGTCTTACATTTGGAACAACTCAGAATATACTTCAAAAAAGTATTATAGAAATGTATTCTCAGCAATACAAGACCACCCCTTATTTAACAGCCTCTGGAAAAGTAAATGCACACCTAAGATCAAAATTTTCACCTGGTTACCCTTCAATGATAGGCTCAGCACTCGGAATATTCTCAGAAGAAGAAAATGTTTCTTGGAAACAGGCTACAATTGTGTTGTGTGCCTCAATGATACAGAGGAAACCTTGTTACACTTGTTTTTTGATTGCTCCTTCAGTGTCTCATGTTGGTATGCTATAGGGATTCAGTGGAACATAGCTTTACAGCCTATGGATATGATTCAGTTGTGCAAAACAAATTTTGGGCGCCCTTTCTTCATGGAAATATTCATGATAGCTAGTTGGAATATTTGGAAACAACGAAATGGAGTCATCTTTGATGCCAAACCGCCTTTCATAGCTTCTTAGAAAGCTGCAGTCATGAGAGATATTATCCTACATTTGCACACGATAAAGGAAGTCTTTCATTCTTCTATTTTACAATGGCTACAAACCTTCGATTGTTACCACTTTGAAGAGTGGTTGTATTTTTTCTTTTGTTCTCTTTTTGATAGTTCCTCACTAGCTTCCGTACGAACCTTTTGTGTGTTTCGTTTTCTATAAAAATGATCTCACTGGGGGATTTTTCCCCACAGCTTTCGGTCAAAAAATGTTTCCAACACACAATCAGCTATTAATATAAATGTAGCACCGCCATTGATGAGACCATCGACACACAACAAAGCCACTGCTGGGAAAGTTCCGTCATGCGCTGACGAGATGCCATCACGCGCTGACGAGATGCCATCACATGGGCAACCCACTGAAGCTGTTGTTTTCTTCTAGAAATATGAAAGACAAGTATTAACATAAATAAAGGAATCTAAAATTGAAAAATATAGACAACTGTAGCATGTCCATCCTTGTTGGAACAGTAAGGCCGGCCCATTGGCCATTGCTCACCTGTGGATCGGATATCATTTTCCATCCTTAGCTTGTTGAAACAAACAAATAAAGGAACATATATAGAAATTGCATCAGGAACCAACTGCAGGTACACGGTGTGGCCGGCGGCGCGCGACCCCCGTGGCCGGCGGCGCGCGACCCCCGTGGGCGGCGGCGTGCCGCTGAACCCGGGCCAGACGTGGACCGTCAGTGTCCCTGCGTGCACCGGGTCCGGCCAGGTCTGGGGCCGCACCGGCTGCTCTTTCAACGGCGGCGGCCGCGGGCGCTGCGCGACGGGCGACTGCGGCGGCGCGCTCTCCTGCGGGCTCTGCGGGCAGCCGCCCATGACGCTGGCAGAGTCCACCATCGGCGGCGGCGCCGGCACCAACGACTACTACGACATCTCGGTGATCGACGGCTACAACCTGCCCATGGACTTCTCCTCCAGCACCGGCGTGAACCTGCACTGCACTGGGGCGGCGCCCGCTGCCCCCGACGCCAGACCCGGGCGACACCAAGAACCATAGCTTCCGTGGCAACAGCAACTATTAACTAATGATAAAATTAATTATATAGTTGGTGCTAAATTACGAGACGAATCTAATGATCCTATTAATCTATGATTTTGTAACACTAATGCTACAGTGATACTACCGTAACCATCCTCTAATCGTAGGGCCAAAGTCCTCACTAAATTCGTCTCGCGGTTAGTATTGGGTTATACAATTAGTTTTGTAATTAGACTATGTTTAATACTTCTAAATAGTGGTCAAACATTTGATGTGACGGGAGACTAAAGTTTAGCCCCCCATCCAAAATGGCCCTAAGTATGGGCTGCGTCTGGAGGCTGCCTTTAGTGGGAACCACAGCAGCATTGCGTTGGGCCTGGTCTGCTTTCCTTCCCTGTTTCAGCCCCGTCTTTAATGGGCTATGTACGTCTGGATGTTGTCTTAGGAGACAAAGGCAAATCCTATCCATAGGATGAGTAGAACGCCTTTATGATTCGTGCTAGGGTTTCAATCTAACGGACTGACTTTCTTCTCTCTTCTTCTACCTTCCACCGTCCTGCCTCCTATGGCCGGGACGACGCCGCCGCAAGCGCCCATGTGTCGCCGCCTTGCCCGCCGCCCCACGCCGCGCTGCCGCCTTCCCCCCACCGCGCCGTCGCCGGCCCTCGCCGCCCCCCGCGCGCCGCCGCCCGCACCGGAGCTCGCCTGCGTCGGCGGGCTCGCCGGCGGTGGCGCTCGTGGGGAACCCCGCGCGGAGCTGGTGGCGAGCAGTCGGATTGGGGCGGCCGCCGCCGGTTTTTTTTCTTTTTTCCTTATTTTTTATTTTTCAGGAATTTTTTTATGTCTTTGTTTTTCTTTTCTGAAACATTTTTCTTAATATTTTTTGAATTTTTTTATATTGTTGGTATATTTTGATTTTCTTCTAAAACATTGATTTAATTACTGAAAAATGATCCAAAACGCTAATTGATTTTGTCCCAGAAAAAATATTCCTGCAAATCTGAATTTGTTCCGGAACATTTAATTTTGTTCCAAGAAAAAGTTCCGAGACATTTAATTTTGTTCCAGAAAAATGTTCCGGAATATTTGATTTTTTTAAAATGTTCCAGAAAGAATTCCGAAACATTTAATTTTGTTCCAAAAAAGGTTCCGAAACATTTGGTTTTGTTCAAAAAAAATGTTCCAAAAAATAATTCAGAATATTTTATTTTATTCCAGAGTATTATTTTTTTTATCTCAAAATATATATTTTCTTTTCATAGTGGTCCTATTTATATCAATTTAATGGGCCTAGTTGGGCTGTCCTACTCATAGCAATGAGCAGGACATTCTCCGTATAGGAGGTCCGTTTGGTTTGAGTAGCGCTACTATTGTAACAACTTTGACCACTAATTAGATGTATTAAATAAAGATAATTTATAAAATCACCTCCACAATCTCGTGCTACTTCGGGAGACGAATCTAATGAGGCCTTTGACCGCATGATTAGACGATATTTACTGTAATGTCACTGTAGCTAATCATGGATTAACTATGCTCATTAGATTCGTCGCAAAAAGTTACATCCATCTATAAAAAAGTTTTGCAAATAAACTTCATTTAGTACTCCATATATATAAGATTCCCTCGTAGCACAGGTGTGCTACACTAAACCAAATAGGACCAGACCATTTTTTTTTGGAAACAAAGAGAAAACTGAACTGCCCCAGCCTGTCAGTAATTGACACGTCTGTGAGGCGATTTGCATCTTATATAGATCGACCATCTCATCATATATATTCTTCAATATATACTGTACTATATAAAATCATGAGCTTTCCGTGCTTTCACTGCTGTGATGGTCGCTAGCTGGCTGCGGACGTTGAGCGCTGACAGTTGGCGGCGTCGATCAGTTCAGTTTCATTTCAGCCGATGGAGGCATAATTTGTCTAGCTAGTTCCACTACGGTCTCATCTCATCGTCAACATAATTTGTCGGGAAAAAGAAGATGATGATAGCGGTAGACCTCCTCCTCCTGAGAGCTGGGGGTGCAGGTCGCCCTCGCGCCCACTCCCTGAGGACCACCGGCGGCCTGGCCCTGACGTCGCACGCGCCGGCGGCGATGGCCATGGTCTCGGTTCGCCAGATGTCTGGTAAGGTTGGGAATCGCGCGAATATAATGGTAAGTAGTAGTGAAGTGTAAGATAACATACAGTACAAATTTTGAGCGACGCTAGCTTCTGGTGGAAGTTATGCCTATTATTGGTTGAACACGCTGCAACTGCATGTTCCCCTATTTGCCAAATACAGTTAATTTCAGACAACTTAAGAGTAGCTAGCAAGGTGATGTGACATGTATTAAGTCACAGTGCGTGAGACTTGTAGATGCACTTGCTTGTAGTGCCAAAAGCAGTTTTCTGAAGGATTAACGGGCAACATATATATATGTGACACGACTTAAAATGGATTATGATGGAACTAAATGATGTGACAAACTATATACAACGTCTGTCATACGTTGTCCAATTAACAGCATAAAGATGTATTGGTGTAGCGAGCAAAATGATGTTCCAAAGCTTAACCGACTCATTAACATGTTCCAAAGCTACCATACAAGTTTGTTCGACACAGAAAACAACTTCAAATCAACTCAACATACATTTCAGTGACATGATGAGATCACCATAAGACATCACAAAAGATTATTAAATCGTCCATGGCAAGCAATGGCAGAGCATCAGCCTCACTAAGATCCACCACTGATTGCGGCACAGCAGGCATCACTCCAGAGCACCAACTGGATAGTTGCGTATGCTTACTCAGCTATGGCTGCTGCTTTTTGCTCTCTGGTGCTAGCTCCAGAGTAGAGGCGGTACAGCCTTATAAACTCTTGGAACATCAGGTTGTTGGATTCTTGTTCGTCCACAGAATCTGTTATAGCAATACATAAAAAAACAGCATAAATACTTGGAGTACCCTATTTTGATTGAGACGCAATTCCAAACTAAGATATTTTGGCTTTTCTAGATACATATTACTTTCACAATGTATCTAGACATAGTGTATTTCTAAGTGCATAAAAAACTATGTATCTAGAAAAGACAAAATGTCTTATAATTTGGAATGGAGGGAGTATTTAACATGGTGCCCTTACCACTGCACATACACACATAAATAATTAAATTCAACTGGGAAACATAATCTCACGTACTGCAGATTTTTAGTAAAGGATACATAATCCATTAGGGGCTTGACCCCTTATGGAGTCAGCAGTATATAACCAAAATAATTTCTACTTGCTTGCATTGGGAACATCGATTCAATTAAGACACAGCAGCCCTCCTAATACTTTGTTAGAATAGCACCCTCGCATTTGTTCTTATCTTGCTATATGTTCGCTTCCTCATCGTTGACAACTGAAATTAGTGGGTACAAGGGAAACAACTATTAGGACACACACATAGGGGCTAATGCCTGGGGCCAGCCTTTTGATCCGCTGATACAGTACACACATGCCCATGCCCATCTGTCCACTATCTAGGAATATCTAGATGTCCAACAATTTGCAACATTACTAACTGAAGGTGTAGAATAAATTATTAGTGTACATCCACTATTGTATTTCTAACATCTAATAGTTGAAGCATTTGTGATATACTCCCTCCATATTGGTAAAAGAAGACGTTTAGGACAGCGACACGGTCTCCAAAACACAACTTTGATCTCTTGTTACTAAAAAAATATTTATAGAAAAGTGCTACATGTATACTTTTATGAAAGTATTTTTCTAGACAAATCTATTCATATAATTTTCACATTTGCAAATTCAACAAGTTAAAAGTTATTGATGATTTATATTCCCAATGTTTGACCCAAACTATGTCCAAAACGTCTTCTTTTACCAATACGGAGTATATAACTAACAGAGCAGTGCAAATAATAAAATGATAGTATGTTCCAGGCATAGGCAGTTCCAGGAAAATTTACTCAACGCATGCATGCAGTCCAAGCATGGACAAAACCCCAGAAGCCAAATCAAATGCACTAAATAGAAGAACAGCTAGCAGATTGCAAAAGCATTTGGCAAGCACATGTCAGGACAGTGATGGCTGGCTAGTGGATTAAAAAAAAAGGCTAAGAATCATGAGTATATAAAAATTAAAGATCAGATCACAAGAGTAGGCATCAATTTAATTTGCAGATAATATATTATACAAGTAAGGAGCCAATTAGTTACCTGGGTCAGTAGCCGAATTTTGTATTAACCTCATCTTGGGATTGGTATACTTGGAGATTCTACTAAGACAGTGGATGCGATGAAAAAAGGGATGGTGTTGATTGCCAATGTATGCCACATGCTTCAGTGTACCTTGATTCTTCATGTCAAGAGCAAGACACCATGCTTTGGGGTGCAGATACTTCTCCCTGGCCACCAAGTAAACCACGCCGTCTTCACCGGAAAGAGAGCGGGCTGACACATGCTGAGGTTCTGAAACTCTAGCTGTTGTTGTTGTGCTTGATCTCGTGGTGGTCTACACGGCAACCCAGAACCCTCTAGCATCCGTGCGTCAATGGTATTGTTGGAAGCTCGGACACTGCGTTCCTTGTGCCAATCCTCCAGGGAGAGGCTCATCTTGCTGTTGCTCCACGTGGTGACCTCCCAATCAAGGACCTGTACATCCTGCCCACCAAGACCCCTGGTAGCAGCATGAACAGGATGAGGGAACTCGTAGCGTTCCAGGTGCACAAGCACGAGGCACCCCTTATCTCTGTTGAAGGAGATGTCACGGCTGTGCGCCGCGAAGTCTAGCTTCACTCCCAGCCCGCCGTTGAGGCTCATCTGCGTCAGTGGCAGCGGGAGGGGCACTCCGCGGAGGCACGGGTCGGGGCGGAGCACGTCGCAGAGCAAGATGCTTCGCCAGAGATCGACCCAGGCCATGGTGCCACCCTCGCCTCCGATGGTGACCACGGCGGACGTGTAATGGCGCAGTAAACTGCCGCAGTACTTGGGAATCCTCTTGGGCAACGGATTCCACTGCTGCGGTTCCACGGGCACCTGGCGGGTGGTCCAGGTCTCGGTGTGGGAGTGGTACAGCTGGAGCTCGTACACGTCGTCGCGGCCTATATCCATGAGCGAGGCGACGGTGTAGCGGCCGTCCGGATGAGGGAGGAGGCCGACGTCGGCCCTGTGGAAGACGGGGTCAGGGGGGCTCTCCAGCCGGTCGAGCATCGGCCAGGCGGGGGTGGCGCGGTAGACGTAGTAGTCGTGGCGGTGCTTGAGGGAGAGGTGGGCATCACTGCGCCCCACGTTGACGCGGAGAAGGAGGAGGTCGTCCGCCGAGCAGAGGATGACCGGGGGCACGAACGGATTCAGATCGTCGGAGGCCACGTACAGAATGGAGGCCTCCGGTGGGCGTTTCAGCAGAAAGGATACCTCAATGAGCGCCCCGTTCCTGTTGAGCGCTGTGGCGGTGGTGCGGTTCCGGTGGATGCCGACAACGGCTTCGGCGTTAAGTAGGACATGGGACGGACGTCGTGACCCAGGACGCCGACGTCGCGAAAATGACGACGAGTTCATCACCTCCTCCTTCCCCTTCTCCTCCAAGGCAGCAGATCCACCGGTGGAAGACATGGATACCCTGGAGAGGCGGCGGCGGAAGCTGGGGGATCGGGGGAAACTAGGGTTAGGTATTAGTAGTTCCTCTAAGAGGGCCGAGGCCGAGCGTCTTTATATTTTTATTTTTAAAAAATAATTCAAAAATATATGTCTGTTTTTAAAAATTTCGAAACTGGCCCCGGCCACCCGGCCCAGGGGCGACAGGATCTCAATGTATTTTTTTTTGAATTTGCAAAGTGGTCCCTGGCCGGGGGTGGGGGCCTGTCGCCCCGCCCACGGGCGACAGGCCCCCCCACGGGCGACAGGGGTCTCCCACTCTATATAACCCCTGGGTTCTATTCCCTTCTCATTTGAGCCCAAAAATTGCACAAAAAATTCAGAAAAAAGAGAGGGGTGAGGAGAAGAAAAGCGGCGAAACTCTGCCGAATTCCGCACTTGTGATCTACCGGTAACTTCCGTATGAATCCGTTGATATTGTATAACAATTTAATTTAATTAGCGGATTAGCTGAATTAGATTTGGTGCTTTAGAACACTCGTTTAGTATTACAATTTCAGTACTATTATAGACTTGTTTTAAAATTAATTATGAATTAGAATAGAATTATGACAATACTTTATTGATATTGCAGCATAAGGCAATGGCTGCCTCCAATTGTGGAGGATTTTCATGGACCGAAGAAAAATCTAATATAATATTTGATATCATGACCCATCTTATTATCAGTAAGAAGTTGGATCCGTTAGCGGATGGTACGATAGAGATGGTGTTGTCCAAAGTAGTAGAGTTTAAAGATTTCATATTATTTCGAGGTATTACAACGCAAGATGTAAAGGGACACCTGCTAGAACGCCGGAAGATATACATGAGAGTATGTGAACTAGCGAATCATCCTAATATCATTGGATTCTTATAAAGTTCTTGTAAGATATGGATGCGGCCAGAGGTGTATGAGATGCACATTAAGATAACTCTCATTCAATTCTAACCCCGTCCGTCATTTGGAATCCATATGTTTGAAACAGTAACATTATTATTTAATTATATGCTAGGATTACCCCGAGGAAACGGAGTTGATTAACAAATCGATACCAAATTTCCGTAAATTGGTATGTATCTTCTGTGGACTTATGCAACAAACTAGGCGAAGGAGGTGGAGAAGATCTTCGGGTGATAGTACTTGGCCTCCACAAGAACAGATGACCGGAGGTTCGTCAAGTCATGCTGCAGCACCTCAAGCACCAAGTTGTGTTAAGTTGGATGACGACATGGATGACTTCATTCTCCCCAAACCATGGCCTCCAACACATTATGTTCCTTCCCCTGTACATGAACATAGATCCAGAAAGGAGAGAAAGGGAAAGGGAAGAGGTTCGTCAAGTCATGCTGCAGCACCTCAAGCACCAACTTGTGTTAACTGGGATGACGACATGGATGACTTTATGCCCCCCAAACCATGGCCTCCAACACATGATGTTCCTCCCCCTGTACTTGAACGTAGATCCAGAAAAGAGAGAAAGGGAAAGGCAAGAGGTTCGTCGAGCCATACTACACCACCTGCAGCACCACCATCTGTCAATTGGGATGACGACCTAGATGATTTCATGCCATGATCTATAACATATGATGTTCATCGGTTCAAGATGTATTCGCATTTAGTATTGTTAATGTTGTATTATGCTTGTATGTATGTCTCGTACCTAACTTGCATTCACTGGACATGTACATAATGTCGAGTTTGAATCGTAGTTAGTCCTAATGGAGCAGCGAAGTATAAACATACCATCTATCGTATGTAATGGAAAATACGAGAGTGATCAGAGGTGAACGTTGAAGTGTACAAATAAGCGGTCCATAGCTATCTCATTACAAATAAACATCAGAGATACAAACATCGGATATATCTAACCACCCCTAGGGCATTGGACCCTCTTAGCCCTCTGCTGGGCACGGACATGACCCTCGGAGTAGGTGTGACGATCCGGAGACCTCACCTGTCGCTCAGGACGCAAAAGGGGTTGCGGTGTCTGCTGCTGAGAGATCCAAAGTGGTGCTCCTCCTAGCTGTGAATACCCCAAGACATCGGGGTCACCGTGCGCGCCAGGTGAGTCTGGAGTCAAGTTGTCGAGTTCGTCTAAGGTGACGCCCTCGTTATCTGGAACGAACGTACTCGAAACAAACCCTGCGTAACATATAAACGTAAACCAACATATGTCGCATGGTAAATTAGTGAGTGTATTGAGAGAGTGTTTTGTACCAGGTCGAAAGGAGGAAGAAGGTCCGGCGCCCGCATCGGGGTAGAATCCTACGCATAAAATGCGGATGTTAGCGTACGCTCGTATCTTTCGTCATGACATGTAGAAACCGAAATACGAAACATAAACTAACCTGTGTAGGCCGGTATCTGTGGCCCCGGTACCATCCCTGGATACGGTCCGCCAACTGGTGGTGCCCCTCTAAACATTCCTGTATGGCCGAACGCAGTAGCTGGATCGTATCATGTTTGTGATATTAGTAAATATGTAGCAACACTTGATCTAATTTTAAAGAGATATCTACATTACCTGCAGTTGTGTAGTACTGCGACGTCGGCCCGTGCACGGTCGCCGGACACAGGAACGACGACGAGGCCTGAGACGACCCGTGGCTGTCTTCATACTGCACACGGCTTCCCAAGTTGTGCAGTACTGAACACAACTGGTCACACTGCCTCGACCATGCCTCTGTATGCTCAAACTGGGTCATTGGGGATCCGGCACGTACCCTCGTCAGGTAAGTCGAGCAGTCCGTCTCCATCATGTTACAAAGGCGAAACTGCAACCATTCAGTAAAGGAACAGTTACAAACACATGAATTATCTTATGAATATTAATATATATATGCAAATATGATCAAGAGACTCACCGCGCCAGCTAGTGCCTCCATGTGGTGCCGGGCATAGCCATCCTGAGGCCTCGCCTGGTGTGGCTGTGGGTGAGTGTCAACATAAACCAGACGAACCCGAGTCTGGGGTAAGTACCAGGTGAGGTAAGCCCTAAAGGAGCTGTCTGTGTGTGGTCCTGTTGGATGGACCAAGTGCTCGTCTGCCTGTTCCCATTGGTCCACCCACGGCTGCATCTTGGTGAGCCAATCATCAGAGCACGGCAAGCCACTCCTTGACAACCTACAAAAGTGGACCACGAAGAATTGTTAGATTTGACACGAATGTATGAGCTAAGTTCATTCATAATTACCTGTGGTCCTGGCGACTGACACGCTCCAACGCGGTGGGCACCAGAAACTCCTGGCACTGCCCAAACTGTCTCCTGACTCTCCAGGGACAATATGCCTCAACCGCGATGTTGTAAACCAGGACGGCTGTAGTAAGCCACAGGCTCGCATTCGCGGAGAAGTGCGAAGACAGACCTGCTGGTGCACGGGTAGCCACAGCCTCTGGGCTGTAAGGCTCCCAGACAACGTCCTCGGGCGTCAGCATGTCGAGCTCCGAAACAAACTCAGGATATGAGCGCCTAACCTGCGCATGCACCCAGGACCTCTGCAGTCCGAATAAGTAAAATTAAAAGTGCGCTAATGCATCATGTAACAATGAATAACAAAATTAGATTTGTTGCGAACGTACCTGACGCCAGATCCATAGAGTTCCCATAGTGGGCCTGTTGTCCTCCTCGTCGCCGTACATGGCCTCGTGGTAAGGCTCGTGGCTGACGATGGGCCGACCAACGGCTAGCCTCTCGTACGACCAAAGTTGTAGCAGTAGTGGGCACCCCGCCAGGATAGCGTTCCCATGTGTCTTCATGCAGCCGTCGCAGAGTCCAGGATAAGTGGCTGCAAGTACTGCCTCACCCCAGCTGTAGGGCGGTACGTCCTCGTCCCCATCCGCAATCTCCCGTGCATACGGAAGGAGAATCCTATCGACCGAGTTGCCATGAGTGTTGTTGAACATGATGTAACCAAACAACCAAAGTAGGTACGCCTCCAGCGATCTGGTCACACTGTACTCGTCGGCATCCGCAACCAACAGGGTAGGCTGCATAAACAATTAAGATTAATGGTTTCAACTGACAATGCAACATGTGAATTGTAATAATTAAACTTAAATATGCAATGAATACGTACTGTAAACTGTAGGAACCAGGTCTTCGAAGGACCTGCTGCTCGCGGGTGCGGGTTGATCGGACCTGCTTCTTCCACGCGGTCAACCAGGGCAAAATGGGCCTCCAGGTCATCCTTCCACGAGGCCGCCACCACACGCAGACCTACAGCCTCCCCGACGATAGGGAGGTCGAGGAGGTAGGCCACGTCCTGCAGTGTAGGAGTCATCTCCCCACACGGGAGGTGGAACGTGTGTGTCTCCGGCCTTCATCTGTCAACGAATGCCGTCAGGAGGGATCGGTCGAGCTGAATAGGCCCACCCTCGACAAGATGGCCCAGAGTCAGTAGACCGGACTCACGTAACCTGCAATAAACAAAATTGTCGAAACAAAGGAATACTGACGAATACATAAGTGAAAAACAATAATATTTCATTACATACCTGTCAACCTGTTGTCGGTCGAAACCCACCGGCGAGCAGCGACAGGCAACACGAAGAGCCGGGAGGTCGCCGGGGCACTGGCAGGCACTGCTCCCTCGTCGACGGCCCGCAATTCCGTCACGCGCCCGGAGATTCCGGAGAAAGTCAGGCGTGCCACCTGACCTATACCCGATCAGGAAGGTGCGAATGTTCTTGCAACGATTTGCCTGCATACACAAACACGTGGAAATGTAAATCCGAGCCGTGGTCGGCTCCCTGGGACGATTCTTGCATCGGCTTTAAAGAGCCGATTAAGTCCCAGTGTCAGATTGGATTTGCATCTATCCGGATATTGATAAATAGAGCAAATAAGTGTAAAGCTGCTTCAATTAAATCTAAAGAATCCAATCCACGATGGTCAAAGCTTCACTGCTAGATCGGAACATCCTACACGTGATTGGGCCTAATAAACGTAATAAATAACTAAACCATAACAAAAAACAGAGGCCTAAGAACTAGCAAGAGCCGATTCCCGGATCAATTCCCTGTTAAGACTAAGACAAAGTATCTAATACATCACCGGATCATCCAATCCGTTTGCAAGGCCTAACCTAGCAGATATCACGCCGACTCTTATGTACAAGAGCAAACCGTAACAGATTGGATCTACTAGACAGAAAAGAAGCAGGGTGTTGTCTCCGTGCAACTAATTCTACACAACAAGAACTAGCATAAGATTGAAACGTGACTGCACGAAAAGCAACATGATATTCGTAGATGATAAGCAACAAAGCACAATAGATCTACTAAAAGTCATGCTATGAACATCAGGATAACTAGCATTACTCGCCATAAAAAACGCTTCAGTACGAGTAATACCAAGGTAAAAGCAAGAACAACGCTGCCCTGATCGCAAGAAGCGATCAGGGCAGCATGGCGCTTACTTGGATGAAACCCTAGAATTAGGGGTGGCGATGCGCCAAGAGTTATTGATTGCGAGACGTGATGACGTTCCTCTCTTTCATGAATAACGTAGGGTACATATTTATAGTCCGGAGACTTGGGAAACAATCTAATTCTATCTTATCCCGATCGGACTCTATCTCTAATCTTGAACTAAATCTAAGGATACATGGCCCATGTGGCCCAAATGCCCACGCAGGAGCCGATTTTACAAACCTTCTTAACCTTCTGCTTGAAGCCCAACTTGCTTTCGGCCCATAAATTAACCCTGCTAATTTATGACGATAACACATGCCCCCTGGTTTTGGCAATGATAATTCCAAAACCACTCTGTCGCTCCATCTTCCCGTTATTGCTCATTAAAACTGCTGCAACCACCAAGGAAGACGCAACGTCTCTGCAACTGGCTCCTCGTAGAACGTGAAACTGCCGATCCGTCTTCCATCTTTTACTATTTAACCTCACCCCAAATCGGCTCTCTTCACGACAAACTCTTCTTTCTCCCAAGCCAAGTAGCAGAAACCCCACCTCCATCATCAGCCAATAACCATGGCAATCTCTTCCTCCTCCGGCTCCAACTCCTTCGAAGACTCTTCCTCCTCCTCTTCTCCTTCTTCTTCTTCCCTCTCCACTTCTTCCATCTACTCTATCCCAGAGAGTCGGGAGCCAACGCCGGGGTGGGACCCGACAGCAGCGTATGAAGCGCTGGCTCCTCTGCATTGGGATGCAGAGGAGTTCAACTTCGGGGTCGTCTCCGAGGAGGACGAGCCCGAGACCGAGGGAGAAGACCTCCGGCTCCTGTTCCAGGAGGAGTCGGAGAGCAGCAGCAACGACAAGTTCTCCTAGGACGGAATCAACTCCTCTTCGGAAGAGGAGATCGGCTCCTCCTCCGGCGACGACGAGCCGATGGGCGGAGAGCCCTTCCGGTCCCTCGGGTCCTCCGAGGAGGACAGCGAGGAAGAGAGCAGCGGCGGTGGCGGTCGAAGCAGCAACCTCGGGTCGGAGGGCGGCAGCCACGCCTTCAACAGCGACGACGATGACGACGACAGCGACGACGGCGGAGATGCACCGGCCCGGAGCCCCAAACGCCGTAGGTACTAGGTACCTATGAGCAGTAGAAGTAGTACTGTAGGAGTAGAATCGTAAAGCCAAAGGATTATTCCTTTGTCAAATCGGCTTTTTCCTTGTAAAAACCCTCCCTTTTAATGAAATCAATTTCCTTCGATTCCATGTGTTTGATTTGTTTTCCAAAAGCCGATGGCAACGCATCAGACTTCTATAAATATCCAAGAGCCGACGAAATTCAAACTAGAAGCAACCTGCACACGAGTAGAGTATCACTTCCACCTTGAACTGAACTCGAAACAAACTCTCAAATCCGAGCATAATTCGAAAACCCAGCTCTACAAATTCGAGTAAGAACTCTCTAAGCATCCGGAATTCGAATCAGAGCCCACAGCAACCAAACCCTAAGTCAACAGATCTGAACCATGGCAGATTCTGTAGCTCGGACAACAAATTCTGCAATTGATGAAGCGACAATCTGCAGCCTGAAGGTAACATCCAGCCCAATCCCTTTAACTTTCTTCAGCTTATTAAGCCTCTGAACAAATCAAATTCTGAAACATGACACCATATATAAATTTCTGAATCTCTGAACTTCAGGTGTCAGACATCCTTCTGCCGCATCCTTCCAATCCAAAATCTTTCTGTCTTGGCCCACGAGCTTACGAAAATCCCACAGATTTAATCTCTTGTGAAGCAAATAGGATCCCTTTCATGAGTCAAAACATTGATTTGAACCTCTGGGCTGACTGCTTAAGAGCCTGGCCTAACCCTCATGAGAGCTGGATTACATGGTACAGCAGAGTAGCAAAAGTTTATATGCCCTTGTGGCAGGAACTGAACATAGCCGACGCACTTAGCTTATCATTATCTCCTCTTGACAAAGATGAAAATCTTCTGAAAACCATCAGCTATTTTTGGTCTGATGCCCTAAACTATTTCTTCTTTGGCCACAGTCCCATGACCCCTACTCTGCTAGATGTCACCATGATCACTGGCCTAGACATAGGATCTCCTAATCCAGCTGCACACAAAATGGCAGAAGTCCCCTTTAAACTTTCTTCCAAAGCAAACTGCACAAACTGGGGCACTTACATGGACCAGCACATGAAAACAAAAGGTCCAGTGACTGAAAAGGAACATACAGTCTTTTTAAATCTTTGGCTAGAGCACTTCATCTTTTGTGGCCCTTCTTTAGCTCCAACTATGAATTATCTTCCCCTAGCCTATCACCTGGCCCATGGCAACCGCACCGGCCTAGGCAAACTTTTCCTTGGAGAAATCTACAGATATCTCCATTTGATGACATCTAACTTGCTTAACCAAAAGAAACTGAGAACTGGAGGCACTTGGTGGTTCATTCAGTTGTGGGCACAACTGTACTTTCAGCACCAGATCCCAAACTTCCAAAGTCTGACCAAGAATTCCTTTCCCGATGAGAGTGGGAAACCAATTAGATGTACTAGTTATGGCCAAGCTTTATTTAGTCTTCCTAGCAGCAAACTGAACTCGACAGATGCAGCAAAATAGTTCAGAGTCTTCTACAAAGGACTAGACAATCCACTATATTTTCCATTCACTAAATCTGAATCCTTTGAGAACCCAACCGCCTTCAGACTAGATAGTTTTGCCGATGATGACAGCACTCGGCATCTATATTCCTTGATGATTCGACCTGGTTTCCTCCCTGTTGGCATGAGTATTTCCAATAGAATTATCAAACCAGGCTACGAAACCTATCAACCAGTCGTAGCAGCTCGGCAATTTGGCTTAGGACAAGTCGCTCCCCACTTCCATATTAACCACTTGGTGGAGAGTAGAGCCGATCTGCCTGATGGTCTCACCAGCTCAAGATGCTACAGTATGTTCGATGATCTCCACATTCCAACACCAGCCGATCTATACTTCCTCTTCAATCGGCTTTAACACTTGGTGGGGAATGTGGAAAACTCATGCTTTCAGAAAAGCTATAGGTCCTAGACTGCAGCAAATTGACCCTGAATACGTAATCCCCGAAGAAGAGGTAATGAATCTATGCATTCATTCCTTCTAAGTTCTCTATTTTTCCTCTTAACTAATCCTGCTCACCCTGCTATAGCAACAAGATGGTCCAGCACCTGTGACCAGTAACGGGGAACTATTCCACTTTCTTCCAACTGCCCCTGATGTCCTCTTTTGCAAGGGAACACCATCAATGAAGAAAGTAATAATGACTGTTCAGCCAGACTTACTCCAGTCGGCTTCCAAACGAAGACAAACTTCTGCAAGTGCTGCCCCCCGAGTGCCAACTAAGAAAAGGAAGATGATCACGAGGCGAGTCGTCAAGAAATCAGCACAAGCTTCCCCAAGTCCATCAGAGTTTATCACCAACCAGGTAACTTATTTTTCCAAAACCTCTTCTTTATTGCGTACATATGTACTCTGGTTGACTGTAATTTTATTTCCAGGACGCAACTGAAGACATCCTTGAAACTAGTAGCCCAGTACAACACGAAGTCATCGTTCATGAAGTTGACACTAGAGCGACTGAAACTTCCAACACTCTACGGATGCGCATGACGAACAGGCTGACATCGAAAACCCTGTTGTCACCTCCAATCCAACTGGATCGGCTACACCTGAACCGATCATCACTTCTTGTTCAGAACAGGTAACTTTCACAAGCCGATTTAAATTAGCTGATCACCCCATTAATTCACTTCATTCCCAATTAATCTTCATCGTATCGGCAGGGCTTCAATATTTCAGACCTGCTCTCCTTTGATCCAGCATCAATGGGTCTGAACGCACCACATGCAGAAGTGCAGCCACAACAGCAGCCGATTACAATTACAAATCAGCTTCAGACTATCAAAGACCTGCTCTCTGCTCCAATTACTGCTCTAGTTGGTGATTCCAGTGAAATAAAGAACATCTTCGAGCAAATAGAATCCCAACTCCCGGAGCTACTGCAAATCAAGCTCTGGCCAGCCAGCAATCTTCCATTCTTCCGAGTAGAAGTGAATAAAGCACAACAAAGAATAGAAGCACGTCGCTCTCAAGTTTCTCTGAATGTTGACATTGCCCAAAGGTGCAAGGCCCTCAACCAGAAGAAAGCAACTCTAGATGTCAAAGCTGACGCGTCTGCCAACATGAACCAACTCAACCTCCTGAAGAAAGAATTGGCAGAATTTGAAGAAAAAGTTCGTACCACCAAGAAACTCATCCAGGCCGATGAAGCTTCCATTGCAAACTCCAACAAGAAACCCAGGAAATAGCCGAGCAGATACAAGCAGAGTTTGCAGAGATAAGCACCTTGAGTCGGCAGATAGTAACAGGCGATGACAAGGATGACGAAGCAATCATAGCACGAGCAGACGCCGTCCGCACAGAAGCCATCCATTCCATAGAAGAATTCCTAAACCAATAGATAGGCTCAAGAAACAATTGTTACTGCCTGTTAACATGAAACTCGTAACTGTCTAAAACATCTTAAGTCGATGGTGACACATTGGCTATTTCGCTTCTCATATATTATCTCTTTCTTTCTCTTTTTTTTTTACTAGCCAACTCAACGTGTTGGCCTCTCATGATGATTTTTTTACTGGCCAACTGAACGTGTTGGCCTATCATGATGATTTTTTTTACTGGCCAACTCAACGTGTTGGCCTATCATGATTTTTTACTGGCCAACTCAACGTGTTGGCCTATTACACTGCAGCCAGATGGATCTCATTGGCTTTCGTTACTTGCTTTCCCACATGCTCGGGAAATACTTCTTGAGGTGTTGGCCATTGACAGCGACATGAAACTTGGCGCCGTCCAATTCCTCGAGCATGTATGCATTCCCAGGCAAAACCTGATCAACCTTGTACGGCCCGTGCCAAGTTGGGGACTACTTGCCATACTTTTTATCTTTAGTTCCCAATGGGAATACTGACTCCCAAACCAATTCTCCAACCTGGAAATTCTTTGGCTTGACCTTCTTGTTGTACGCACGAGCAACTTTAGCCTTGTTTTCCTTAATCTTCTCCAATGACCAAAGTCTTAGCTCTGTCAGGTCCTCCACATTGTCATTCATCAAGGCTATATATTATTCAGTTGTCAGATTGTTCTGGAACTCAACACGCCTTGATCCAGCCGTGATTTCCCATGGTAACATAGCGTCTTGGCCGTAGACTAAATGGTACAACGATGTCTTGGTGGACCCGTGACATGAAATACGATACGCCCACAAAGCTTCTGACAACACCTCATGCCAGCGCCTAGGATATTCATCGATCTTTCTCTTTATGAGCTTGATGAGGCTCTGGTTGGATACTTCAGCCTGTCCATTAGCTTGGGCATAGTATGGAGATGATCTGATCAGCTTGATTCCCATGTCATCGACGAACTTCCTGAATTCCTCTGATATAAAGACCGATCCTCCATCGGTTGTAATAGTTTGAGGAATCCCGAATCTGTGAATGATTTGCTCTTTGACAAAGCTGATCACATCTCTTGATGCTACTGACCTCATGGGCACTGCCTCTACCCACTTTGTAAAATAATCTGTAGCAGCTAAGACCCAATGGTGACCCTTGCTAGATGACGGGTTGATCTGACCAATCATGTCCATGGCCCAACCTCTAAATGGCCACGGTTTGATGATAGGATTCATTACTGATGCTGGCAATATCTGAATCTTGCCGAATCTCTGACATGCCTGACATCCCTTGTAATATTTGAAGCAATCTTCAAGCATGATAGGCCAGTAATATCCCGATCGCCTAATCAGCCACTTCATCTTATGAGCCGATTGATGAGTACTGCAGGTTCCCTCGTGAACCTCATGCAAGAGCCGATTTGACTCTGAAGGTCCCAGACATTTAAGCAGTAGTCCTTCCAAGGTCCTGTAGAACATGTCATCTCCTACAAGAACATACTTCATAGCCTTGAGTCTTATCCTCCTGGGTGCCCCCCGAGCCGAATCCTTCAAGTAATTGAAGATATCGGCTCTCCAGTCTCCGGGTTCTAGAAACTGAACCTCTACATCGACTCCATCGGCTGTTTCCTTGCATCCAGAAGCCATATGTGCCAAATCATTGGCTTCATTGTTCAGAGTTCTGCGTATCCAGTGGAAATTGATGTACCTGAATCGTGACATCAACTCTCGGCACTGTATCCATATTGGAAAAAGAGCCTCGCTCTCACACCTATATTCTTCCGTGAGCTGAGAAATCACCAGCTTCGAATCTCCAAATGTTTCCACCGCTTCTGCACCAGCTTCGAGGAGCAGTTCCATCCCTTTGCGAACGGCTTCATATTCCACCAAATTATTGGTGCATGGGGCAGTCATCCTGATGGAAAAAGAGTAAGTCGCCCCTCGAGGCGACACCAACAGAATTCCCACACCACACCCATCATCACAAGCCGATCCGTCAAAAAACATAGCCCAAGCACGAATAAATAGTGCAGCAATATCAGTGCTGATCCTGTCTGCAACAAGATTCGCCAGTGCCTGTCCTTTGACTGCCTTCGCAGGTTGATATCGAATATCGAACTCCGACAATGCAAACATCCATTTTCCAAGCCGGCCCTTCAGAACAGGAGCCGACAGCATATGCTTTATGACATCCGATTTGCATATGACAATTGTTTCCGCCGAGAGCAAAATATGACGGAGCTTTGTACACGTAAAGAATAAGCAAAGGCAAAGCTTCTCGATTTCAGGATACCAGGTCTCGGCGTCTAACATGCGCCTGCTGAGGTAGAAAACCACCCTCTCCTGGCCATCGTGCTTCTGAACCAATATTGAAGCAATGGAAGTGTCACCTACGGATAGGTACACATAGAACGGCCTATCTTGCTGAGGAGGAACCAACACTGGAGGCTTTGATAAATATTCCTTGATTTCATCGAAAGCTTGCTGCTGTTCTACCCCCCAATGAAACTCATCATCGGATTTGATCTTCACTAACCCCATGAACGGTTCGATGCGCCCAGACAAATTAGAAATAAATCGTCTGACAAAGTTAATTTTACCAATGAGCTTCTGCAACTCTTTCTTCGTAGCAGGTGGCTTCATCGTCTTCACAGCTTCTTGACTCTTCAGGCCGATCTTGATTCCCCGTTCATGCACCAGGAACCCCAAAAATTGACCGGCTGACACGCCAAAAGCACATTTCTTTGGGTTCATTTTGAGCCCGAACCTTCGAGTCCGCTCTAAGACTTGACGCAGATCTTCTAAATGCCCCCCAGCTGATTTGAACTTGACCACAACATCATCAATATAAATTTCTACCAGTTTGCCAATGAGATCATGAAAAATGTAATTCATGGCACGCTGGTACGTTGCACCGGCATTTTTCAATCCAAAGGTCATAACTAAGTACTCGAACAAGCCGACCGCGCCTGGTACTCTGAACGCGGTCTTGTTCACGTCTTCTGGGGCCATGAAGATCTGGTTGTAGCCGGCATTACCATCCATAAAACTCATCATCTTGTGGCCGGCAGCTGCATTGATCAATGTTTCTGCAACAGACATCGGATACTCATCTTTTGGCGTTGCTATATTGAGGTCTCTAAAATCGACGCAGACACGCCATCGGCCATCCTTCTTTTGTACCGGTACCACGCTGGAGATCCATTCTGCATACCGGCACGGCCTGATGAACCCAGCATCCAACATTTTCTCCACCTCTTTTTTGACTTCTTCTAGGACTTCGGCCTTCATCTGACGTGCTCGTTGCTGAAACGACCGAAACCCTTTCTTGAGCGGGAGCCGATGCTCGATGATGCTTCTATCTAGACCGGGCATCTCAGTGTAGTCCTATGCGAATCAATCCCGGTACTCTTTCAGCAGTGCAATCATCTCCTTACGCAAAATCGGATCCAACTTTTTGCTGATAAATGTCGGTCATGGCTTATCCCCAGGACCGATGTCAACCTCTTCCAAATCATCAGCAGACGTGAACCCGTATCCCAGCTTGCCGTCGTCTGAAAAACCAGCTGCGAACGCAGGTGAGTCTTCGTTATCCACAAGATCAGCGGCAAACACAGGGAAATGACAAGAAAAATTATTTGGCCGAACGCATGGGCTGGCCGTTTCTATACTTCCATTATCATTCGAAACCAAATAGCCAATGAGTATTGGGGCCGGTCGCTGGGACCGGCCTCTCCTACCCTATTACACCCCGTAGCATGCTAGGATGTGTTTACTCTGTGAGGCCAATGGATAAGACCAGCCTCAGTCCATTTTTTATCGCCTCGATCCGATCACAGTCTTCTAGTGAAATCGATGAGATCGGCTCTTGTCCTTATGCGTCCCAGGCATTCATATCTGCAAGAGAGACCTCGCTGGAATCATCTGCAGGGACCACTTCTACTTCATCGCCATCCCATTGGACCAGATACTGATGCATTGTGGAAGGGATACAACAGTTGGTGTGAATCCAATCTCTCCCAAGCAACACCGTGTATGTACTCTTGCTGTTGACGATGAAGAATGAAGTCGAGATCGTGTTGCGCCCACTGTCAGCTCCACATTAAGCACCCCATTGCCTCTGATGGCTGCCCATTGAAGTCATTGAGCGTTACGTTGGTCTTGATGAGGTCAGCAGAAGAACGCCCCAATCGGCGCAGCATTGAATATGGCATTAGGTTGACTGCAGCACCGGTGTCAACCAACATCCTGTTAACGGGTTTACCGTTGATGAAGCCCTTGAGATACAGCCCCTTCAAATGTTTGTAGCTTTTTTCCTTTGGCTTCTCGAAGATGATCGGCTGGGGGCCAAGATCCAACTATGCAATAGGCAAATCCTCCGGTTGGGGTGCCCGGAACTCTGATGGGAGCACGAATACCATGTTCACATCAGCCGATGGCTTCTCATCGGCTTTCGCCTACTTGGGGCACCACTCTTTTCTTGGGGGGGCGCCTTTCCACCCTTCGCGAGTATCTGACCTATTCCGTGAGATCCGGACGTGCCTTCCTCAGCACGTCAAAGTATCTTGCTTCTGCCTCTTCTAGATTGCGCAAGCGCTGCACTCTGTGCTTCTGCGAGCGATTAAGCCTGTCAGGACACCCCCGTGGGCGATGGTACCTGTCTTCTTCTTCTGGCTCGAAATCACCCATGGTCGGCCACTCAACATGTTCGTCGTGACGCACTTTGGGCCCCAAGCGCCGGAACACAGATGTCTCGCCTGACTGGCGTGTCCGAGGCCTGCACTCCAGACAATCATCTATAATGGGCAATCGCGGCTCATGCCGGAATTCCAGCAGTACCTGAAGAATGGGCAATGCCAGTGGTCGCGTATAGCCTGACGCCTTCCCAGCGTCCTCCTGTGCGGTACTCGTACTCCTCTTCTTCCGATTGATATCGGCGACGCAGCTTGTGCTGATACTCATATTTTTCCAGAAGCCGATCGGAAGCAGGAAGCTGATTACGGATGTGACGCACTTGCTCTTCAGTAATATGCTGTCGCCCTGGCTCATTTTGATCCTGGGGCCGTTTGCCAGAAATGGCCTCTCTCCTTTGCTCGTCACGACGGCGTATAGGCCCCGCCATGTTGATCTGGAATGAAAAATTCTGGCCCGTAGGAGTGAAGTCTGACAACTCTACCACGTTGGCTTGCGGGAAGGGCTTCGTGTCAACCTTCATCGTGTGTTGGGCCAGGATTAATCAGCCTTGCTCGATAGCTGATTGAATCTGACGACGCAGCTCCTTGCATTCACCCGTGGCATGAGTGAACGAATGATGACATTTACAGTATAGCCTCCCCTGCAGCTCTTGTGCGGTCGGCAGCTTCTGATTCTCTAGGAGCTTCAGCTGTTTTTCTTTGAGCAGTAGATCAAATATCTGCTCTGCTTTGGCTACGTCGAAGTCGAAGCCCTTCACAAGCCCCTGCTGCTTGATCCATTTTCATGGGATGGGGTTTGCCCCCCGAGTCCACTCTGCCACGGCCACTTCTTGCTCCTCGCCAGAGTCATCAGATTCATCCGCTTGGGCCATGTTCACATGGCACTTGAACTTGTCCTGGTACAGCTCAGGATGGTAAAGCTCGTACACCGTCAGCTTCTGCACCAGGTGCGCCAGAGATGCAAACTCCAACTGGAAAGCCATATCCTTGATCGGCTTAGCGAGTCCCAGAACTGCCAGATCGACTGCTTCCTTCTCCGTAATGCGTGATGAGTAGTATCGATTCTTGACCTTTCTGAAGCGTTGTATGTATTCCGACACAATCTCTCCTCGCTTCTGCCTGACTTGGGTGAGGTCGGCAATCCCAGCTTCAGCAGCCTATGAGTGATACTGGGTATGGAACTGGTCTTCCAGCTGCCTCCAAGTTCGAATCGAATCTGGAGCCAATGACGCGTACCATCCAAAAGCTAGGCTTGTAAGAGATTGGCCGAAGAACCGGACCCTCAGCGGATCCGATACTGAGATCATCCCAAGCTGCGTTAAGTATCGGCTCACATGCTCAATGGAGCTGGCTCCTTCCGACCCGTTGAACTTGGTGAACTCAGGGAGCCGATACTTGGGTGGCAATGGGATCAAGTCGTAGTCACTTGGGTACGGCATGGAATAGCCGATCGCTTTTCTCTTGGACAGGATGCCAAACTGGTCTCTCAGTATTGCACTGACCTGCTCCACACTAAGAACTCCTGGGGCCGATGGCTCAGCACTCGGCCCAGTAGCGTACTTTGCCAGCCACGCTTGTTTCTCCGCGTCTGCTCCAGAAGCTCCTGGGCTTACCAACTGCACCGAGCGTGTTGGATTGACACTGTCAGGGATGTATGCGCACGTGTAGCCGTACGAGATCTCCTTGGGTGGCTCGGTCAGGAACTGACCTTCTCCAGGATCACCGCCGATCTTGTGAACGACATAGATCGGCGAATTCTGTTGTCCTGCTGCCGCGAGCAAATAGGACACTGGCGGCCTAGATTGCAATGCAGCCTCTCCCCTGTGGCTCCCCAGGATTGGTCCCGAAGGGGAGTATTGGTTCTTGATCACCTCCTGGACAACGCGATGTGCCACGCGCTCAAGCTAGTTCACCAGGCTTTCTGAGTGCCGATGAAGCGCATGAGCCACCATGTAGTTCATCTCCTGGCGTAGGGCCCTGGTGCGCTCCTCTGAAGGCACGGACATGTCAACGTTGTCAAGAGCGCCCTCTGGTGAAAACCCCTTCCACCTGATGCTGTGGTTGCGGGTCCTCTCAAAAGAGCCGATGAGATCGGCTTCGAACTGAGTTTGATCTCATTATATTTTTGCTTGTGCTCCGTAGTCAGTTCTTCATACGTGACAGGTTTGGTGACCGGCGGAACCGGTGCTTGGTCCTGAGCTCCTGCCATCTCTGCGGTGGGCGTTGTTGTTGATGAAAGTCCCACTGGGCGTGCCAGAATGTGTTGTCGGTCGAAACCCACCGGCGAGCAACGACAGGCAACACGAAGAGCCAGGAGGTCGCCGGGGAGCTGGCAGGCACTGCTCCCTCATCGACGGCCCGCAATTCCGTCACGCGCCCGGAGATTCCGGAGAATGTCGGGCGTGCCACCTGACCTATACCCGATCAGGAAGGTGCGAACGTTCTTGCAACGATTTGCCTGCATACACAAACACGTGGAAACGTAAATCTGAGCCGTGGTCGGCTCCCTGGGACGACCCTTGCATCGGCTTTAAAGAGCCGATTAAGTCCCAGTGTCAGATTGGATCTGCATCTATCCGGATATTGATAAATAGAGCAAATAAGTGTAAAGCTGCTTCAATTAAATCTAAAGAATCCAATCCACGACGGTCAAAGCTTCACTGCTAGATCGGAACATCCTACACGTGATTGGGCCTAATAAACATAATAAATAACTAAACCATAACAAAAAACAGAGGCCTAAGAACTAGTAAGAGCTGATTCCCGGATCAATTCCCTGTTAAGACTAAGGCAAAGCATCTAATACATCACCGGATCATCCAATCCGTTTGCAAGGCCTAACCTAGCAGATATCACGCCGACTCTTATGTACAAGAGCAAACCGTAACAGATTGGATCTACTAGACAGAAAAGAAGCAGGGTGTTGTCTCCGTGCAACTAATTCTACACAACAAGAACTAGCATAAGATTGAAACGTGACTGCACGAAAAGCAACATGATATTCGTAGATGATAAGCAACAAAGCACAATAGATCTACTAAAAGCCATGCTACGAACATCAGGATAACTAGCATTACTTGCCATAAAAAATGCTTCAGTACGAGTAATACCAAGGTAAAAGCAAGAACAACGCTGCCCTGATCGCAAGAAGCAATCAGGGCAGCATGGCGCTTACTTGGATGAAACCCTAGAATTAGGGGTGGCGATGCGCCAAGAGTTATTGATTGCGAGACGTGATGATGTTCCTCTCTTTCATGAATAACATAGGGTACATATTTATAGTCCGGAGACTTGGGAAACAATCTAATTCTATCTTATCCCGATCGGACTCTATCTCTAATCTTGAACTAAATCTAAGGATACATGGTCCATGTGGCCCAAATGCCCATGCAGGAGCCGATTTTACAAGCCTTCTTAACATTCTGCTTTAAGCCCAACTTGCTTTCGGCCCATAAATTAACCATGCTAATTTATGATGATAACACAACCCAATCGTGGTGTATAGAGATCGCCTCCCCAGGTGGACGAGGACGTAGCACCTCTAGGGCTCGGTGCTCAACTGCTGCAAAGAAAGACCTGTGGCTCGAGTCGATAACTGGATCTAGCAAGGAGTCCATCTCCATACCTGCATTCAAAAATATATGAGAACACATAGATACATATATGTTCCATACAAACTGGACGCACGATATTTATACATTACGGATAGGTTCGATACAAACTCCGCGCACGATTACTACATATTACAGATAGGTTTGATACAAACTCCACGCTTGATGACCCAGGAGTCCATCTCCATACCTGCATTCAAAAATATATGAGAACACATAGGTACATATATGTTCCATACAAATTGGACACACGATATTTATACATTACGGATAGGTTCGATACAAACTCCGCGCACGATTACTACATATTACAGATAGGTTTGATACAAACTCCACGCTTGATATTAATACATTACAGATATGTTCCATACAAACTGGATGCACGATTACTACATATTACATATATGTTCGATACAAACTCCACGCACGATTAGTATATAGGTACAAACTGCACACTGGTGGATCATGACACCGAGTGCCTTCCACGAGCAATTCTCGCCGATGGTCGTCTGAACGTAGGAGGTGCTCCATCTCTGGGATTTTCGGAAGGACCGACGTCAGCAGCATCGTGAAGTGCATTCTGAGGACACTTCTTGTAGTTGTGACCCAATGCTCCACAATGGCTGCAACGCTTTTGTGCCTTGCTTGCTTCAGACTCGTCCATACCATTCCGAATACGACGTGTCTGATGGCGGCCTTTGCCTTTCTTAGTGGCTGGATCAGGAATAAACATCTTATCCTCATTATCCTGAATGAAAGGTCCCACTATTCCAATCCTGTATACCTCATGTTCCCAGGTGGATACAGCTGCTTCCTTGCTGAAATAAGGTGAAACAAATACTCCTGGCTGCAACCCAGACTCTGCACATGCCGCAATGAGATGCGAGCATGGCAAATGCAATAACTTAGGCTTCATGCAGGAGCAGAAGGCTTTGCAATCTACTGTAATCAAACTCTCCTGTACCACCCTATCTCTATGGATACCACGACCAGTTCTATCCTTGCATAGAACCTCAAATCTATGCTCCATTGTACCTGTCGATATGACGTGGTGCAGTTTGGCCTTTTCAATCTTCGGTTGCATATATTGTGTCACTCTTGTGCAAAACTAAATTTGGGGGTTGCTGATGTTTATGCTTGCAGCCATGTAACGCTATCTGAAATACTTCATGCACCCATACATGATGAACTCAACAATTCCCACAAGAGGAAAGGCACGACAAGAACGCATAACCATATTGAAACACTCTGCATGGTTCGTTGTCTGAATACCATACCGTATTCTGTTGGTATCATAAAGGAATGACCATTTCTCCTTAGGTGCACCTTGAATCTAGTGTGAAAATGGCTTCTCAATTGAATCCCTAGCCTCTGCAGCCTGACTCGTGCTTGTTCCTGATGCCCTTACCTTCACTAGCTCTGCAGTCAACTGATCAAGCATCTGCCATAATGCATTGAATTTTCTCTGTTGATTTTGGGTGCACAACCTCTTAAACATGTTCTTAAGATCCTTGTTCTTGAAGTGGTCATAGAAGTTTGCACCCATATGCCTAATGCACCACCTGTTTTGGACATCGGGCCACAATGGAGGCGTTATCGCAGTTCCACATTGCAATTTCAGTATTGATTGTAGCAGACTTGCATGCCTATCACTAATAAGGCACACATCTGGACGTGCAGCAACAACATGAACCTTCACTCGTTCAAGGAACCAATACCAACTGTCTAAGTTCTCATTCTCAACAAATGCAAATGCGAGCGGAACTATTTGGTTGTTGCAATCTACCCCGATTGCGGTGAGTATCTGACCTTTATACCTTCCAGTCAGAAATGTGCCATCAATGCAGATCACCGGAAGACAACACTGAAATGCCTTAACACAGGCACCTAGGCAAAAGAAGGCTCGTTGCATAATGCTTTGCCCCCTAGTCATGGCTGGTACGAGGTATGTGTCATAAAAGCTTCCAGGATTTCTAGCAGCAACCTGGGATAACATACGAGGTAGGTTATCATATGATGCCTCGTATGTGCCGAACCGCATCTCGAACACCCTTTGTTTAGCACGCCATGCCTTCAAATAACTAATGGTGTACTGGTAAGTATGCTCAATGTGTCGAACAATCATTTTTGGCTCATAATTTAGGTTGTCCATAATCAACCCATATATTTGCTTTGCAACAAAGTCGCATGATATATTGCGATGCGAGGGAAGAACTTCTGACAGCAAACAAGTGTGCTCTGTCACAATGGAAAATTTCCAGTTCGACTTCCATTTTCCCTTGAATGCATGTACTCGCCATGGACATCCATCATTCACACACTTCACCTCATATTCTTTACTGCCAGACTTTACGACTCTAAATTCTCGTTTCAATGATATTGCCTATAGTCTCACAGCATCTTTTACGGCTTCAATGTTTGGATATGTTGCACCTTGCACTACCTCATTCCCTCTGTATTCCCACTCCTGATTTTGTACGTCTTCTGTGACATGATTGTCAAAACCATGCTCCTTCCACTCTTTTGGCAGTGAGTACTGCTCGTCATCAGATGAGCCCTCATATTCTTCCATCTCCATTGCGGTTTGGTCTTCTGCCTCCATCTCGTCCACAATGCTATGTATCCTCTCTCCCTCATCAGCAAGGCTTTCTGGTCCGATATTTTGGTTTTTTATCTCTTCTGACTCATCTTGCTCAACATAGTTGGTCTCTCTTCGAATACTCGGAGTTGCTTGATTTGCACCTGTTGGATTTCATTTTGTGTCTTCTCCCGGGTTTGAACAAGAATGGCCAGAGGCCACCCATGCTCTAGAGCTGCTTGCATGTACTTCTGCCAGTCATCAGTGCTGTGTATCATCATCAATTCCCATAAATCACTTTCTACCTCCTAATTAACAAGAGACTGGACGGTCATCACATGTGTCTCCGGATCAACACGGAACCCACGCTGCAGCCACTTATATATGGAACCAAAACTCCTCTCCAGAGATTTATCTATGGCGCTAGATGTGCACTTAAAGGCAGAAATGTCTACTCCATTTGGCCCATACAAAACATTGTAGTCACCAAAAAATACTTGAAACTGCATCTTGCTTGACATATCTGTATATCACGGAATACTTGTTGAGTTATACTCTTTACTTCACTACCTTATTGAATAATCCGTAAAAACTAAGTATGGATTTCAACTACAAGATATAAGTATTCATAACTACGTGATGACACTCAAATTCTATACTGCATATGCGAAATTCTATTCTAAATCGTAATTAATTTATAAACAACACGTCTCTAATAGTACTGCAATTGTAATAATAAACACGTAGTACTAGTTTTCTAAACTAACTTACTACTACGTAACTAAAGTATCATTAAACTCCTACTTAAATGGTTCTACTATAACACTAATTAAATTAAATTACTCTACAATACCAATGGAAAAATACATAAGTTAAATGTACTTACCTGCAGATCACAAGTGCGCAATCCGGCAGGGCTTCGCCGCTTCCCTTCTCCTCACCCTCTCTTTTTTCTGGATTTTTGGTGGAATTTTTGAGCTCAAATGAGGAGGAAATGGGGGTCAAGGGCTTATATAGAGGGGGCACACCCGGTCGCCCGAGGGGGAGGGGGGCGACAGGCCCCCTGTCACCCGAGGGGGGAGGCGACAGGTCCCTCCTGTGCGCCTGTGGGCGGGGCACCCCCAGTCGCCCGCCCCCCTGTCGCCCGTGGGGGGGGGGGGGGGGGGGGCGACAGGCCCCCTGCACCCGCACGCCCCCGGCCAGGGACCTATTTTTGCAAATTGGGAAAAAAATTACAAACATGTCCAGGGATCGGGATATATTTTCGAAATTTTTCGAAACGGACATATATTTTTAAAATTTTGATTTTTTTTTAAATATAAAAAAGAAAAAATCGCGGAGGTCGAGGCCGAGGCTTTTAGGAAAGGCCGGCCCGAACACCAGAAGCCCATCCGTCCCCGTCAGCAGAGCGGCCCGTCACTAAGCAGCTCACACAGGCTCACATGGAGGCCTGCCAACTACTATACTTATATGCCCAAATTGACTTAACAGCCCAATTAGTGAAACTCATATCAGCCGCATATCATAACTTAATCGGGAGTGGAAGTCAACGCCGGCAAATCCCTTCCGTGAGGAACCACCAGAATCGGCCAGGCGCGTGCATACCATCACTCCCTCGCGTGCCGCCGGTTTCTTTAAAGGCCATCTGTGTTGATGTACAGATCATAGATATTAGTGATACTATATTAGTTTACATATGTTTTTTCATATTCATACAGATAGTTTCTGTTGAATAAGACTGTAATGGGCACAATTTTGAGTATACATATACTGATCGGTTATGGACGTTAAATAGCCAGACTCGGATACGGACGAATGAAAAATCCTCCTAATAACTTAATCAATTATGATGCGATTACCATTAACGGAGGAGTTGTGGCCCCACCTGCCAGGAACTATAAGTTCAATATATATTAACCAGTATGGCAACGGAGGGATTGCAAACTTAAGGGTACCAGACAAGGAAAATGAAATTGCAATGGCAATCAAGGACACTTTCGGATAAAACCAACTAGAGATACAGTTCAAGATGCAAGATAGCTGTCCAATGATGATTGTGATTCGATGATGATGCAGTCCAATGAAAACAAAACAAAATAAAAAAGTTGATCCCTCCTTGATGAGAATGGTCAACAATGTTGCCGGTGATAAAAATACATTTCACAGTGATAGACTTAGACATTTATAAAACATCACAAAAGATTATTAAATCGTCCATCACAAGCTGTGGCAGAAGCATCCTCAGATAGATGTCCAACTAGGTGGATCTAGAGCATCCGGCCTCGATAAGATCCACCTCTGATTGCAGCTGACCACCGCATCTCACTCCACAGCACCTGCACGATAGTTGGCTTCTTCATCGTCCTCGGAAACTGCTATAGCAATACAACAAAACAGCATAAATACTTGGTGAAATACCCTAGTTTGATGGAGATATAAAGGAATCCCCCCTCCCACTCCCTCCCTAATCACTTTTGCAAATCTCCCCTCCCACTCCCTCCTTGCGTGTCCCATTGGATCAACATCCTATGGCCCATGTTAGAGTTTGCATAATTTGCACGGAGAAGTTGGTTTGCACCTGATATGTTGCCATATATATATATTTGTACTTTCAATGTGTCTTACTCCCTCAATTTGTACTTTCCTTGGTACATTACTTTTAATATGTATTAGACAAAGTGGATATCTAAGTGCATAAGAGAACTATGTATATAACAAAGACAAAAAAAGTCTTATAATTTGGAATGGAGGAAGTATTTAACATGGTGTCCTACTATTGTACATAGATAAATAATTCAATTCAACTGGACAACACAATCTCAGCTACGCTACGTTTTAATTCAATTTAACTTAATCCCTTCGAGCTTGACCCCTTCTCTAGTCAGCAGTATACTACCAAAATAATTTAGTTTGTTAGAATTGCACTAACATTTGTTCCTATCTTGATATATGTTCACTTCCTCATTGACAACTGAAATCAGTGGGTACAAGGGAAAAAATTAGGACACACATAATGGATGGCAACTTTATCCACTGATACACGCATGTCCATATCCGTAAGGACACTACTTCCGCATATCTAGTTGTTCGACAATTTGAAACATTACTAACAGAAAGTAAAAAATAAATGATAGTGTATGTCCACTATTATATTTATAACACCTAATAGTTCAACCATTTGTAAAATTACTTTCAGAGCAGTACAGATAATAAGATTATAGTTCGATTACAGGCATAGGCAGTTACAGGAAAAGTTACTCTAACACATGCATTGAAACATTACTAACTGAAAGTATAAAATAAATGATAGTGTATGTCCACTATTATATTTCTAACACCTAATAGTTCAACCATTTGTAAAATTACTTTCAGAGCAGTACAAAGAATAAGATAATAGTTCGATTACAGGCATAGGCAGTTACAGGAAAAGTTACTCTTAACACATGCATGCAATGCAAGCATACACAAAACACTACTCCCTCCATCCACTGATGACCTTGACATGAGTGTTTTGAAGTTGTCCAAGGTTGCTCATGCATCTATTGGGTGACTTTGCATTTTCCATGGCAATGCATCGGTGGATGGAGAGAGTATATGGCAATTCATCATGTATTAACTGCTGGCCTTGGTATTGATGAAAGTACTCATATGAAGATAATCGGTGGATGGAGAGAGTAAATGACCGAGAAGCCAAATCAAATGTACTAAATACAAGAACAAGCACATTGCAAAAGCATTTGATAAGCACATGTCAGGACAGTGATGGCTAGCTACTGACCAGTGGATAAAAAACAAATAATGAGTTTTAAAGCTCACAAGGGTATTGAAAATATGATACATGCAGCCAAGTAATTACCTGGGTCACTGGCTGAACTTCTTCTTTAAACTGTCAAATAGTTGTTGCCTTGTATTACTAACCATGTCAGAATTAACCAAGGATGCTGCATCATAGCCATCTGTCTCCGCCTTTTTTCCACTCTTCACCTTATTCCACCAGCAGGCTATCTTGTGTGCCAGAATAATTACATACAGCCCACAGTCATAACCATTAGCCTGCTGTGGGGTTTCTGCTTCCAGGTATGTTGAATCAAAGGTTGGAAAAAATAATTTCAGATTCCCAACCAGCCTTTTTGCTGCACCTTGATTCATGTTTAAAATGCTATCGTGGTGAACAAACGAACAGGTATTGTGAGCCTTGTCAATGCGAAGCACGACTAGACTCCAATGATTTCCACTGTCTACAAGGTCATTATTCTCACTATTGTTAACTGGAAATAACAATAGATTGTGGTTGCCTGGATCTAAGATATGTAAAGGATTAGAATCTTCCTGCAGGTTTGTGAGAGCATGGGCCACATTCGGCGGCACAAAAAGGAGATCTTCGATAGACTGAAATTTTGATGACATCTCAGAATAGACGAAGTGAATCACTTCTTCAAAAAGCCACTGTTTTCCTTCTAAACTTCTCAGACCAGCAAGTGTCAACCTTGCACCAGAGGCATTAGAAATTGATCTTGCAACCACCTGTTTGGCTGCTGCTTCAGTTCCTGGAACTGTTTCTGCAACCGGCAAGGCTGCTGCTTCTTGTTCAACTGCAACATGCACAATTGCTTCTCCAGAAAAAAATGGAATTCTTTCCCCACCATCTCTGGGTCTAGAAATAAATGAAATCCTTGTTAGTCAAAAACTTATATAGAAGCCATCACACTGCATAATATTGAAGATGGAATTTAAATATATGGACATCACTCACTCTGATCCGGAGAAATGCTCCCATGTTGATTCAAAGCGTCCCTTGAAATTTGTCTTCTGAATCATCAATTTAATAGCCTCAGTTAGCATACCATTGAGATCTTGCTCAACAATCAAATCAAGAATTATAGGATCATCAATTTGTTGTATTCCATTCTCCTACAAAATACAATAAGCACATCAATTAGTAATATATTTTTTGGGGAACTTATCTGACTATATTTTAACAATGCTGTCAATGAAACTTTACCTTAGTGTTATCCATCATATGATTTTGCGAATGCCTCCCCAACTCAATCGCATCCCAGCAGGTCCACTTGTTAGATCCAGTGAAATGGGTTGCAACTCGACTCCCGGTATAAATTTGCTTCAGTGGTTCAGAAAACTGATCAATCCACTTATTAATGAGACTCTTCGCCATAGCAATTTCAACATCAAGGAGACCATACCTAGGCTTCGGCTGATTTTGATCAACATGAACAATTTCGGAGTCACATAAACCATATACACGGCACACGAGCGTTGATCTCACTAATGAGGCCTTCAAGAAAAATTGATCGCTCATGTACTTCTAGAATTTTTCCATTTTTTCTGGTGGGTCATCAAATTCTGGCATTTCATCGATATCAGCTTCAAACCTCTTGAAGTAAAAAGGAAGTTCCTTGAAACCTTTAGGGAGATAGAGGTGAAACAAGAACTTCACCAAGGATAAAATGTCAGCCTTTCCGTGATATTTCTTGAAGCCCTTAAGCGGTGGTAATGTGATAAAAAAGTTAATTCCACCAAAGGAAACACCATCAACCAACTCTAACTCCACAAACATGTCCTCCTCCCTGAAATCTCCATTCCATGAGTATCCAGATCTGTGGACTTTAAATACAAACTCCAAATACCCTTTTGGAATTAATCTACCAATATGAGAAGTTGAAATGAATTCCTTCAACTTATAGCTTTGTACATTGTACAAGATGACGTGAATTCCTTGAATGTCAAAAGGCGCCTATAATACATACATTAATACATTAATTGGTGTTTTAAGTAACTAATTAACAAATTGAATAAAAAACAGATTTATCGAATAGCTTGACATGAAATAACGAGAATAACACATGGCATGGTAAAGTTACATTATGTAACTGAGAAACATTATTAAAAGTGAGACTTCAGATTATACCCTGTGCACAAAGCGGAGAAATCGACTGGGAACTACTATTACGGATTGCTTCACTTCAGCAAATGCTGTTTCTGATAGCTTCAATTCACCACCTTTGGCATTGTCACATGTTGCCTCTACTGTTTTGACCTGACTGCCAGGGGTGGCCTCTTTTGCTGGAAGGCAAGTTGCTGGCGCCTCATTTTTACTCACAGTTTTTCCAATTCTCATCTCAGATATTCTCTTTTCTTCTTCTTCCAATTCTTCCAGGAATTGATTTACTGGACTAAATGAGCTTGTCAGCTTTCTTTTTGTTCCATCAGGCTTCAAATACAAGAAACAAAGGGGCAAAATGGATAAAGATCAAGGTTCTAAATAGCCGGCTATAGCCACCGCTATAGCCTGCTATAGCCTTTGGGAGAGGAGAAAACTAGGATATGCATCCCTTAGCTCTAAATGGCTAAATCCGCTAATAGCCAGCTATAGCCGCCAAATTATGGATTATTTAGCCTGCTAAATCATATAATTACTTTTTATTTATTATTTGTTTAGTAATGAACCTCATCATTTACAAAACTTAGTATTTCATCAATGATGTAACGAGGGAAATGAAGCCCAAGATGTACTTCAGTCGATGAAATTTTCTTGATTTCATATTTATATGCAAAATTACTCATAGATTTATGTATGGTATTAAAATAGAAATGCACAGTTGTGAGAAATTTCTAGAAGATTAGAGAGCATGCATGAACCATGGTTATCATATTTCATAGTGAAATATGGAATACTCTAGAAATTAGATACTTGTATGACTAGAAAGCATAGGGAAATTCTAAAATTAGATATTTTTGTAAAACATTGTGTAAAAGATGGGCACATGGCAAAACCATATAAGACACAGAGTTCTATAAATAGGGGTGCTCCTATCCCCCTCTTGCCATACCATGACATAAGAGGTTTCAAGTAGAAGATGGCAAAGTTCTCATGTAGTGTAGTAGTGTCATGGTAGGGTAGCGATATAAAGAGTGCAAGAGTATTGTGTTGTACTAAATTATGATGAATAAAGAATTGATTTCTCATATAGAGTTGGTCTCTCGTATTAGTGCCCAGGTGAAAGTGGTAGGGGCACCGATTTCTCAACACATGGTATTTCCAGAACTGCTAAATGAGTTAGCTAGGCTATAGCCCGCTATAGTCTATCTTAGCCTCTACAAACACCAACCGCTAAATGCGTTAGCTTGCTATTTTAAACACCGATAAAGATATGTAAAGCTTAAAAGGAGCAAATAAAAGAAGAGGCAACACTCACATTTAAAGCATTGAAGTTCTCATCTAATCCTATCCACATGATATCAGGATATTTGTTACGCGTATCTTCATTGGTAGACAAGAGATACAATTGTCCGTCTTTCTGTAAGTCAAAAGGAAAACAGTGTAAATGAAAATAAAAATAAAGGAGAGATGGCTACGGTTAGGAGCTCACCTTGTAGACAACATGGAATTCGTGGTCTAGAAGGAGTAGGAACAACTCATCTTCCGGGGCTTCCTCGCTCAACAAACCATAACTGCGAAAGCACCAACAGACCAACAGTCAGAACAAAATGTACTTAAATGTACTTAGGAGAATACAGATTTTCCAAAACGCACCCATATGTAGTGAACAAATGACCCTGGAGAAGTCCTTTGACCAAACGATTCTTATGATGCTTTGATTCTTCATAGTGAAGCCCAACTTCACATCCTTTATCATATTCTGAAAATTCTTTCATCAAGTCTAAAAAAGGCTGACCTTTTATTGCACTTAAATGAGCGTCCTGAAAGCGAATTTTGAGGAAATTAAAGCTGCAACTACGCATCAAAACTATAGTAACTTGAGAAAGCTAGCAAGGTATATGACCACACACCTCAGGATCAGGAAAGAGTGCATGTCGCAGGGTAACCAAAGCATTACTTTGACCTCTTATTTTTATAAAAACATTTATTAACAAGTGATATATGTATACTTTTATAAAAGTATTTTTTTCAAGATAAATCTATTTATGTGGTTTTCACTTTTTCAAACTCAATAACTTAAAAGTTATTCATGAGTTATATTCCCAATGTTTAACCAAAATCTTGTCCAAAACGACTTCTAAATCCTATACGGAGGGAGTATATAGTAAGCCCGCCCTGCAATTGGATGTGAAAAAAGACTACACCTCCCGTATTAATTTGCTCATTTAGCATATGACCAATCAGCAAATCTAATCCAAGAACTTACACATCGAAAATATTTTGAAGAGAGAATGTATGGATCTCCCATCACACAAAGCATTAGAAGAGGCCATCTCCAAGAGATTGGCTAAAACAAGTTGCCTAGCTAAAAATAGCTAAATTGGGATAAAAACTCAATCCAATAGCTTCTCCAAACACCTCCTGATGAGGACATCCCAAGTATCCAATCTTCACCTCCTAATGAAAGTGCATCTCATATAGTGGGTCCAATTATAAGGAGCAAAGCTAAACAACTGCAGCCGCAAATGAATCCTTGGTGTGCGAACCTTATCTTAACTAATCAAATAATTTCAGATCATGCTATGCTTTCAAGTACTTGTTTAAATGTTCTTAGGAATGATGGAGTGCGTGAGCGTGCATGGTACGAGGATGATTTCTGCCCTCCAAAACTCTGGTGATCAGCTTGTTGTTTTGTGGGCTGAACTCATGTTTAAATTACAAATGGTTAAGACAGGTGTAAGCTAAACTTAAACATCATTTAATACTTTTTTCTTTGAAGTATTTCTACCATGCTCCACGTGCTAATTGCAGGAATAAGGAGCCTGGGCGTCCATAGAGAGGAAGGACCTTTCAGCTACCGAGCTGATCAGTTATTTGTGCACAAGGCAATAAATTCGCGAGTTAGCAAGGGAGTTAGCAACCAGGCTGCTGTTTCACGCCCACAATGAAGCTGAAGATGAAGAGCAACCATGCAAGAGCACCACTAGGATATCAATGGAAGGAGTGCTGCAACTTCCAACTCAAGTTTTCATTTATGTTTTAAATCTGAACTGAAACTCCATCAGTGTTATATATACCCATGTAATAGAATGCAGGAGAAACTTTTTGGCTGCCATTTCAGAAATACAAACTCGTTGAGTTCCTTGTTTCCACATGGGTCTTGAGAGGCTTACAAACTTGTATTCTTTCGATTCCTGAGGGAGTTGTAGAACGTCGAACTGCGGTTCACCCAGTTTGTGCCTTCACGTCTATACGGCGTGATTGCATGGGCTGGTTCGTCGGTACGTGGAAGGGTGATTGTCTCGGTAGTTCATCGCGTGTGCAGACTCGCGGTGCGCTGCCTCTTTACCCGGTCACGCAGCGATAGTTATCAAATTGGATCCTTCGAGAAGATCGGGACACAAGGTCGCTCACGCAAAATCTGTACGCGTACGCACATCATCTGGAATCAGAGCTTTCGTTGACTCGGTAGGTGTTGGTGTGGGATATACCCCATACCGTATAATACAAGAATATGATGGAGAAAGTACGCGGCCCGGTCTAGCAGGCGCGTATTCCGGCCGGGCCCAGCTGCAGAACTTCGAAAGAATCCAGAAGACTTGACGTGCGCGCCAAGGCTCCCAGCGCGCAACCCGGATTTGGATTGTCCGGGAAAGACTCCAATCTTGTTATGTATGGAAAGCAACAGTTGTAACCGACTCGAACTAGATCTTTCCTCGGAGATAGACTCCTACCCGATTTGTAACCCTGCCCCCCCCCGGACTATATAAGGCAGGCAGGGGCCACCCCATAGGATCATCACTTTTTTTTTGACAACCACAGCCAATAAACAACCACCAGCAGCCGAGGAGTAGGGGTATTACACATCTCGCGACCCCGAACCTCGTAAAAACCTCGTGTCCCCTGCATGCTTACACCATCGTGTTGCGATCCCGTCGACACCCCCCGAAAAAATATACTACGTCGGTACCCCCGTCGTAGGCCGTTGAACATACTTTTTCAACAGCTGGCGCGCCAGGTAGGGGATCTCGGCGGCGATCAACAGTCAACGGCGATGGCATCGTCCCCGAACCGTGGCGGCGTCACCTTCTCCGACGAGCTGAACCAACCTCCCCCTCCCGGGACGATGTTCATGTTCGGCTCCATCGTGTCGATGTCGCTCGACGACGGCACCTTCATCTGCGATGTCAACCATGGAGCCGCACCAACTTCTCCTTTAGCTTCGACCACGGCATCGATCCCTTCCACCGGCTTCGTGTTGGAGTCAGCACCCGATCTAGATCCAATCTCGGATCGGATCGGAGATTCAACCCCAGCTAGCACCGAGATTCTCTCGGACTCGGATGAGATCCTCTCGGACTCAGACGACTCGGTCGAATCCTGCCTGCCCAGATTCATTGGAGATCGGATCTGTGGCACTTTTCCTTTCGGCTTGCACAGTCAAGCCACCCTTTATGACCGTGACATGAAGACGGTGATCGACCCGATTATCCACCATTACTACTCGTACAATCCATCTACTAGATTGGCTCTCGATACATCTATACCCGACCGTGTACTGCACACAGTCGGAGCCCCTGAAGACATCTTCTCGGAGTGCGTGGAGATCCCACCACCATTGGATCTGTACGACCCCCGTCAGCAGATCTTCGTGATACCCGCCAATAACGCTGCTCCCGCAAACGTCAACGACACTGGTCCGGCGGCGACTGGGCATGTTGGCAACTCGGCCGCGGTCGCGGGCACAGGCCCCGGTTATGACCGGAATCAATCGCCTCGCCGTTCAATAATGATTAAACTCATTGCTCCATACAACAAACTGTCGTGGCTACGACAGGCTCAGAAATGTTACAAGGCCGACGACGGCACAAGCAGCAGCCGTGGCAGCGGGTGACGCACTACTAGGAAATATACACAGCCTTCTTCAACATCTACAACAGCAGCACAGGATAAACAGAATAAGCCTGATTTGCTCTTCGCAGGAAAAAAACTGTAAGCATTTCATACAACTCTTCCCCCGGCCTCAGGAAAAAACTGAGCAAAACTCCAGCCCTGATTTGCTCTTCCCATCCACTGGCTTTATTGCTTGCTTTCCGCCTCTCAGACTGATTTGCTTCGCTCGCTTTCCACTTTCTCAGACTGATTTGCTTCGCTTGGAACAGACTCGGTCGCAGGAGCAGGAGCTGCAGGACCATCATTACCTCCTGATGTAGCAGTGCCGGTACTTTGAGTTCGGGGTGCTGCTTCTGAAATTGGGCAAACACAGGGTTGGAGCCTTTATTATTGGTGAAGAATACCTAACTTTCATTCAGTTACAGAAAATGTGATACACTTCAAAAGATTGCAAAACTAAAATGTCAGACCTTGCTCTTGTGATGGGGCAGGCTGAGTATTCCAGGCAGCAGCCGCAGACGCAGCAATTTGTTCTTCAGTTACTTTCATGAGTTCCTCGCTAGTATAAGGTGCAGCTTCAGGCTTAACATCTGCACGCAAGATGTACAGCAATGAGTCGGTGCCATAGCAATAGAGAAATCAATGACTTATGTAGACTAGTGCAAGTCCATCTTCTGAGTTCTGAGCTAATGGCGAGAGTGAAGGATAAAATTTTGCTGGTTTCAACTACAATTTTCCTTGACAAAATTCAGAGCAAGGAGCCTACATATATTTTGTTTTCCAAACAAAGAACAGAGATACAATCAAAGGCCACGGGCCTTAAGCTCACATGAAAGAATTCATACTTGACCAATATCAGGGAAAATGCTAATCAGTCACCTAGTTAATTGGATATCATCTTCCAGATGTAAATGGCTTCTGGTTATTGTCAGTGAATAACACATAATTTTGATTGTTGGTTAGTATTCAGAAAATGGAATGAGAAAGGAAGAACCATAACTGAAACAAATAATGGACAGATAAACAAAGGTTTGCCAGCAACTACTAGAGATGGGAAGTGGGAACATTGAATATGCATCAAGGTGCGTGATTCTCTAATGTGGTTCCTATAAGAGAAGTTCTTTGACAAAAGTGTGCATTATTCCATTGGAAAGAACTTCAGATGTAGGGAAATCAACTAACTTGGGTCGGCGGCAGGTTGTTCGTTGTTATTCGTGGTTGTGGGCCTATAATTCGTGGAGGGGGGAACCTCATCAATTCCAATTTCTCGTTCAAGAGTGCTCCTGAACTCCCTTGATACATCCTATGTGCAGAAAATCATATTACATTATGTAACAAGATCATCAAACATATTGCAACAACATATCAAGAACCAACCTGTAACTCTCTAATGGTTGGTTGGAAAGCACGCAAAGTCTTCCCCAAATTTCTGGCTACCTGCAAACAAGTTAGCAAATGAGACAAAAAAATCCTTGTGTTAGCACTTAGCAGTGCATCCAGAACATTTCTTTTTAAAAGTGCTAGCTTGCCATCATAGGTTCGGTAGAGAACATATGCTGAAATGCAAATTATTCTCAACTACAGAAGCATAGAGAAAATCAATGCAAACGTGGAAAAAGTTACAGAACGGAATGTATTTCGACTTTTGCTGTTGGCCTACCCCAACTCACTTAGGACAAAAGGCTATGTTGCTGTATGTTGTTGCTGTGTTGTTGTATGTTGTTGCTGTTGGCTGATCAAGTAGGAGTATTAAAATTGATCTTGGGGTGTGCACACATGTGCCACAATATCTTTTGCCTAAAATTATTCCGCTTAGGGCAGTACACCCAACATTTGAGAAATTACTGGCACTAAAAAGATGATAATGCTGTGAATTCAGTGAAGAATTACAAAGCAAAGGTCTAAATGTAGACATGAAATGGTGCTTGCAAGTCATGCTAACAATTCCATAGTCAACACTCAACAGTGTTCCATGATTAAAGCTACTGATCAAGGAGCAACTTAACAGCTTAATGCCTTAAACTGTCAGCCAAGATCAAGATAAAATCAGACATAAGGTTAAATTTGTAATTTCCTGTACCCAACAAAAGAACATCTTTAGAGGGGAAATTATTTTGGTTAATCTCAAGTACATTCTCTAAAACCAAAAGTTGATTAAGAATGACATCAATTCCAATTCCTGATGAAACTGCAAACAGCTCGGCTTGGCATGCTCACATGAATAGTAGTTCAACAACTGACAACACGGCATGCTTATTAGTCCCACAAAATGCATCGTTAGTTATTGTTCAACTGGTCCACAGAAATTGCCAAACAAGAAATAGAGTTACACGTAGTTACGGCAACTGATGGATAAGGCCAGAAGAAGAGAGCAACTAAGCATCCCAATGGATCCGAGTGGCCTGAACAAATGGTTGGAAGAAATGCACCATGTCGAATGTGAACGGCCAAAGGGCTTTAACATTGAGTTAAAGAAGTTACTTGGTCCTTGCATAACAATACACTACCGGAGTTCAAATTTTAGGATTGATAAAGTTCTATACCTAAGTCAATCTTGTCGGCCACTGGTCAATGTTTCTCAATTTCTAGCACCTCTCAAGCACAGTAATAAAGAGTAAAATAGCCCCAAGAACAGAAGGAATAAAGCTGGCAAGGTTGTATACGCAGATTCACCTCTGCTAGACCCTTGGGGCCGAACACCAACAAGGCGACCCTTCGGGAGCTCCAACTCCAAACAGGGAAGTGCAGATAACGCTTCTGCGGCTTGATCTTCTGCTCCCTACATTTACATGCCAAAGAAAGACAAAATCAGCGCGGCTCCCCCACAAGATCATGAGGTGGAGAATGATTTGAATCAGCAAAGAACGAAAGAACCCCACAACCAGAGTATCGTGGTGTGCAAACCCACAGCCGGGTGGCGTAGCGCACCCGACTAAACCCAGAGGGTGAGTAGTAGGGGGTAGCTAGGATTAGTCCAATCTAGATGCAAGAACACGATGAACACAGCAGGTTTAGAGTGGTTCGGGCCGCCGGAACGTAATACCCTACGTCCATTGTGTGTTGTATTGCTTGTGCTCTCAAGAGGTTGAGAACGGGATTGTTCGGAGTGAATCCGAGCTTGTGTTGTGTCTGCCCTTGCCTAGCCCTCCTTTTCCTGGCCTTACGTACTCATCCCTTTTATATCTCAAGGGAAGAGTGTACATAGCCGTTGGGTCCCCGACAGATGGGCCCAGCGATGCAGTATAAAATAACATACTGTACAGACATTATGGCGTTGCAGGCGACGGATATCTTATTTCTGGATTTCCTTGCTTTGCCCGTGGGAATCTTTCGTCCGGCATAGCCATGCCCTGTCTTGTCGAAACGGCGTCAGGGCGTAGCTTGCCGTAGCCTGTCACGTAGCTGAACGGGTCGTGGAGCTTGCGGCGTAGGCGGTATGATGAAAGAGTGCCGTGCCGTCGTATCCATTTAATGCGGCAGACGGGCTCTGCGCGAATGCGGCGCATGCGGCTGGACTGTGTACCTCGGTAATATGCGGTCTACAGTGAGGCCTGACAAAAGATGCCCCGCATGCCGCGGCGGCAGAGCATGCCTCAACCACCCGCATTGAATGCGGTGGGTGGGCGAGTCTTCCAGCGGAAGACTCACGTCCGCGCCTGCACCTGCGGGACACGTGGCGCCCCCGGACCCCGCCCCGGCGGTATATTGGTTCTACGCGCATGGGAGGTCCGAACGGACACGGGGAGGTCCCGGACCCCTATAGGGGTCCGTGCTCTCGGCTGTTGGCACGGACTTCCCTTCATCAGGTACACGTGGCATCACCGGACCCGTTCCCAGAGCTCGCCGTCAGGGACTCGAGGTCCGCAAGCTAGGGACTCGAGGTCCGCAAGCAGCCAGGGACTCGAGGTCCGCAAGCAGGATCTCGCTAAACTCTCCGAGTCCCTGCATCGATGGCGCCAGGAGCTGCAGGAGACCGCCAGCCAGCTGGCTGTTGCCGAGAAGGAGCTCGAGGAGGAGATGAAGTCCCTTGCACGGCGGGAATCCCTCACCACCAGCATGGAGCAAGTCCTTGCGCGCCAGCACGAGTCTCTTAAGACCCTGAAGGAGTCAGCGGCGCGGAAGGGGGCCTCGCTCCAGGAGAAGACCCGCCAGCTGGAGGCGGCTCAGACGGCACTGGATGCCCATGTGCAGGAGGCGGTCCAGGAGGCAGCCTGGAAGCTGCAGGAGGACCAGTGCATGGGGGCCCAGCGAATCATCGACTGGGCGAGCGAAGCAAGCTCAGCTCTGGTGCCACTTGGAATGAGTCCAATCCAAGTGGCGGAGCGGTCAGCTTCAATTGCTGACGCCCTCCCGGTGCTGAACTCTGCTTCAGAGAGACTCCGGTGCCTGGAGCCGATCCTCGCTGGCCACCTTGAAGCCGAGGGCCGTGAGCTGTGCCGGATGGTGGCGGAGTACATTTTGACCTGCCTCCGGAGCCACGACCCTGCCATCTCGCTAGCCCCCGTCGTCGATGGTCCAGTGGCGGAGATGGAAGCCTCCACTCGGGAAAGGATGCGGGAGGTCGTCGACTTTGTAGCTGCTTATTTCAAGCGGGAGCCTGCAGATTCCTGAGCTGGACCATCACAGCAGTAGAACTTTTGTTTTTTGTGTTATGTAAAAACATTGTACTTGTTGAAAATTTAATAGAAGAAATTTCAACTTAGCTATTTGTCAGTTGCTCTGGTTTGCGATATGCAGCACCCCGGTGCCCTGGCCTCCTGGTAGATAGGTTCGGTTGTTAGAACCTATCTGCCATCCGAGCCGAGAAGACGCTCCGAACCCCCCTATGAGGTTGAACAAGTGTTCTTGGGCATAGGTGTAGCACAGATTGTAAGTCAAACGAGCGACTTATTCCCTGAATAGCAGAAAAAACTACAGAGAGGAAAATCAAACTCGCTGGGATGGTAGTAATGATACTGCAACTTAGCTATTTGACGCATGCAGAATCGATCCTTAGTATTTGGCTCAAAGCGAACGCTCCGGGCCCCCTGGGAGACAGGCTCAGTTGTTTGAGTCTGTCTACCACCGAGACTGGACCTCGATCTGCATGAAGCCTTAAAGCGGATGCCGGGGGCCCCCTGGTAGGTAGGCTCAATGGTTTGAGGCTAGCTACCACCAGTCAAGGCCTAACCTGCATACCACTCAAAGTCAAAGCTTAGTAGCAGGCCCGCGGGACCTATTTTGAACCGGCCCCCAAGCTAGTATGAGGTCCGGATCTCCGGATACGCAGGTCCAGGCAGCACGATGCTTGTTAAAGAGTGGTGAAGTGTGTAGGCTTAGGGTACGGAACCAGGCTAAGCCATTACACAGGGCTCCGGACCACTCCAGGAAACAAGCACGACTTTACCGGACCTGGCTCCGACGTTCCGGACTCCTCCCTAGCTGTGGGTGAGGTCATTCTGTCGTACTCGATCCTTTGAGATATGGAGCTAGACCTGCCGTGTAGGACTTAGGAAGCCAACCCTTGAGCTAGAACGAGGTCCGGGCCCCTAATTACCCAGCTCCGGGTACTAGAGCACTCGTTACAGGGTGGTGGAGCGTGTAGGCTTTGGGTACGAAACCGGCTAAGCGGCTATAAAGGACTCCGGACCACCCCAGGAAACAAGCACCCCCTCTCCAGAGCAGGTCCCTAGGGGTCCGGACCCCTCTCCCAGCAGCAAAGGGGTCCGGACCTGTACGGCAATCCGACAACTCAATACAGATCTTAGCTGTAGCGACAAGAGTGGAAGTCCGTGCGGGGGTTAGAAAGGGAAAAGCTCGAGAATCGAAATGTGAAATAAAATTTTGACACAAAGATAGAACTGAGAGCAAATCTTTCCTTTGCAACTTGATAGACATGGATTGCGCGATGGATGCCAGAGGCCGGGTTTATGAGGGCGGACCTCTACCGCTTTGGGCCGCGCGTTAATGCTAGCCGATGGTGCGATGGATGTCAGAGGCCGGGTTTACGAGGATGGACCCCCACCGCTCTGGACCGCACGCTGATCCTTTCTTATTACAAAGGAAAAATTCATTTCTTGCTTTGTCTAAGCGTAAAACTTACGTAGATGCTCTATGTTTCATGGGTTGGGTAGCGGCACCCCTTCTTCTGTGGCAAGGCGAACGCATCCGGGCCAGCATACTTCTGTAACCTTAAAGGGACCCTCCCAGCTGGGGGAGAGTTTGTGGAGCACTGCTCGGTTCAGGATCCGCCATAGGACGAGGTCCCCTGCCCGGAGGTCCCTACTGTGCACGAACCGCTGATAATAACGCCTAAGCGCCTGGTTGTAGCGTGCATTTCGGATTGCTGCTCGCCACCTTCGTTCGTCAACGAAGTCCACATCGTCACGCCGCAGTTGTTCCTGCATGGATTCATCAAAAGCCTGGACCCGTGGTGAGCCCAGGTGAATTTCCAGGGGAAGCATGCTTCAGCCCCGTATACCAGGAAGAATTGGGTCTCCCCGGTGGCTCGGCTGGGTGTTGTCCGGTTGCCCCATAGCACGCACGGAAGCTCATCAACCCATTTTGCACTATGCTTCTTCAAGCAGTTATAGGTGCGGGTCTTGAGTCCCCTAAGGACCTCTGCATTCGCTCTCTCGACCTGTCCATTACTGCGGGGATGTGCCACGGGCACAAAGCATAGCTGGATGCCGATATCCTCGCAGTACTCTTGGAAGAGTCTGTTTTTGAATTGGGTCCCGTTGTTCGCGATGATGCGGTTTGGGATGCCAAATCTGCACACAATGGACTTGAGGAATGCGACTGCTGATTTTTGGTGATGTTCGCCACAGGGGTAACCTCCAGCCATTTTGTGAATTTGTCAATGGCGACGTAGAGGAACCGGTACCCACCGACGGCCCGGGGGAACGGCCCCAGGATATCCACGCCCCATACGGCAAATGGCCAGTGTGTGTATTTGCTTTGCATGGAACTGGCATGCTTTGCAGGAACTTACCAGCTCAGCTGCATCCTGGAGTGCTGTCGGCCAGTAGAAGCCATGCCGAAAGGCCTTACCAACAAGCGTGCGAGATGAGGAATGACTTCCACACTCGCCTCCGTGGATCTCTGCGAGCAACTCACGGCCCTCTTCCTGGGAAATGCACCGCATGAGGATACCATTGGCGCCACGGCGGTAGAGATCCCCTTCTACCACCAGCGTAGCGTTTAGCCAATCGTACTATGCGCTCAACGGACACATCGTCATCAGGAAGGATATTGTCTTTCAAGTAGTCCCGGATCTAGGAAGATCATGCATCGGGACCTCCCTGAGCAGGTGGGAGTGGCTCTATGAGGTCTCCAGGGTCCTCAACAGCGCACACAACCCTGGGCGGGCACCACGGATGGAATGCCACCGGGACCGCTAGCTTCGAGGTGCTAGCTTGATTCCCTTCACCCAGTTCGGCAGGCTGGGCGGTAGGTCTCAGCAACCGTCTTTCGAAGACGCCCTAGGGCATGGGTGCCCAGGTAGATGCTCTCGCGGAAAGATCATCTGCTGCTGAGTTGAATTCGTGGGGAACATGTTGCAGTTCCAAGGCGTCGAAGTCCTTCTCGAGCTTCCTCATGTGAATGAGGTATGCCGCGACATGGGGATTGTTGCAGCTGCAATCCCCCCGGACCTGCTTGATGATAAGCTGAGAATCTCCCTTCACCAGGAGCTGCCGGACCCCCAGAGTTAGGGCTTGTGTCAGGCCAAAGATCAAAGCTTCGTACTCTGCCATGTTGTTGGTGGCCTTGAACTCAAGGTGCACCTATGTACTTCAGCTGATCTCCGTTTGGGTCGATGAGGACCACACCAGCTCCAGCCCATTGCTTGCGGACGGACCCGTCGAAGAAGAGTGTCCAGTGGGACTCGGTGAAGACTGGTGTCCTGACTTCCGGCTTCGGGGGTCCGGCGTTGAGGTCTGGACCCCCAGAATTGCTTGGGGAAGGAGTCCATTCTGCTATGAAATCAGCCAGGATTTGGCTTTTGACTCATGGTGGGGCTGGAAGTCCAGCTGGAACTCAGCCAACTCTACTGTCCACTTGGCGATGTTGCCCATGGCATTGGAGTTGTGCAGGATCGCTCTCAGCGGATAAGAGGTCACTATGACAATGATGTGTGCCTAAAAATAGTGGCGCAGTTTCCTGGACGCAATAAGTATGGCATAGATAAGCTTATGCGTCTCAAAATACCTGGCCTTTGCCTCGTGGAGGACTTCGCTAACATAGTAGACTAGCTTCTGGATGGTCCGGACCCTAGCCATCGGGTTCGGCTCGCCCTCGTCCACCACGTCAGGTCCTTGGGCCCCCAGCGATTCTGGGTTCCCACTGGGTCGAGGCTCCTCTGGACCCCCTTGTCCGGAGTCCAGACCTTCAGACAGAGGAGTGGCTGCCGGACCCCCATGTCCGTGGTCCGACTCACCATCCTTGGCCGGGGGGGGCCCTGGTGTCCCCCTGGCGAGCTTGCTCCATCCTCTCGGCCACCAGCACCATGCTGACGGCCTCTGCAGACGCAGCAAGATACAAAAATAGCGTCTCACCTGGTTCTGGAGCCACCAATACTGGCAGTGAGGTGAGGTGCTGCTTCAGTTCCTGGAAGGCTTGTTCAGCCTCTTCAGTCCAAGAGAATGGACCGGACCTCCTCAATAGCTTGAAGAAGGGGAGAGCCCTCTGAGCCATCCTCGAAATGAAGCGGCTAAGAGTGGCCAGAGATCCAGTAAGCTTCTGGACGTCCTTGATGTGGCCAGGAGGCCTCATCGCCTCGATCGCCTTGATCTTGGCTGGGTTTGCCTCGATGCCTCGATGTGAGACCAGGAAACCCAACAGCTTCCCTGCCGATACGCCGAAAACGCACTTCTCGGGATTCAGCTTCGTACGCGTGGCGCACAGTCGGTCGAAGACGAGGGACAGGTCCTCAACTAGTGTTGACCCTACCTTAGTCTTGACTACAATGTCATCGACATATACCTCAACCATATCTCTAATTAAATTACAGAAAGTTTTGTTCATAGCTCGCACAAACGTGGGTAAGGTATTCCGCAGACCATATGGCATGACAATATAGCAATAAAGTCCATCCACTGTTATAAAAGCGATATGTTTCCTATCCTCTCTAGACAAAAGGTCACACTTGGAGGTGGAGTCCACAATCTGATCGATACGTGGAAGTGGATAGGGGTCTCTAGGACATGCCTTGTTGAGGCTGGTGTAGTCGATGCACATCCGAAGCTTCCTGTTGGCCTTTGGGACGACGACCAGGTTGGCCAACCACTCGGGGTGGTGGACCTCCTCAATGAAGCCAGCGTGTAGTAGCTTGCGGACTTCTTCACGGATGAAGTTCTGCCGCTCCACGGACTGCTTCCAAGGTTTTTGGCGTACCGGCGTGGCGTCGAGGTAGATCCTCAGATGGTGCTCGATCACTTCCCTGGGGATCCCGGGCATCTGTGACGGTTCCCAGGCGAACACGACCACATTTGCCCGGAGGAAAGTGATGAGCGCGTCATGCGGGTGGTCCTGGAGGAGTCCGCTCCGATCTGCACAGTCTTCACGGGTACATTATCCGGATCAGACGGCTGAACCTTAGGTGCCTTTGCAGGCGCCCTGGCTCGTGAGGCGGATGGGTCCTCCTCGGAACGTGCAGCCTCTGCCGCCAGAGCATGCAGTTTCTCAACTGCAGCGACAGCAGTGGTGCGGTCACCCCGCATGGTGAGGACACCGGTAGGGGAAGACATCTTCAGGACCAAATACACGTAATGGGCAATGGCCATGAAGCGGTAGAGAGCCGGCCTGCCAATGATGGCATTGAACGGGAGGTTCACCTCCGCATCATCGAACTGGACGCTCTCTGTGCGGAAGTTCTCCTCGGTCCCGAACGTGACCGGCAGAGTGATGGTCCCTAGAGGGAACACCGGATGTGGGACCACCCCGGAGAGTGGGCGAGAGGGAGTCAGCTTGGACTCCGGGATCTGCAGGTGCTTGAACGCTGCATAGCTGATGACGTTGAGGCCAGCCCCACCGTCAATCAGCACGTGATAGAGCCTGATGTTGGCTATGACAGAGACGGTGACTAGATGTAGTACACCAGCCCCGGCCATGTTCTCCGGGCTGTCAGATGGCCTGAAGGAGATGGTGGTGTTCCTCCACCTATGGTGCGGCGCCGCCTTCGGGACCCCTGGCTTCGCCGAAAGGACCTCTCGGTGAAGGGTCTTCACGTCCCGCCGGGAGACAAGCTCCCAGCTTCCGCCATACATTACGTACAGCTTCTTGCGGCACTCCTCTTTGTCAGAGTCAGAGTTGTCGTGCCTGTAAACGCCCTTCAGCTCCCGAGCGGGGGATTGGTACCCCAGCTCCTTCTCCCCGGCAGCGGCCTCACTGTCGGAGGCTTTCTCCTTGCCAGACTGCTGGCGAGGAGGGGGTGAGCCGTCCTTGGAGGCCTGCTCACGCCGCCGATTGACCCGCTTCGCGAGTTTCTGGATCTCGCGGCAGTCAGCGGCGCTGTGGCGAGCGGTGGGATGAATTGGGCATGAACCTCCGTTGCCACCTTGCGGGCGCCGACGCTTGCCATGCGCATTCTGGCCCCCAGCCGCTGCCGCAGTAGCTGGTGCCGCTGCTGCAGCGACCGGACCGCCGGCTTGTGGCTCCCCGCGACCCCGGTTCTTGTTCTTCTTTTTCTTGCCAACGCCCTGGACGGTAGCTCCGGAGCCACCAGCCTTGGCGTCTCCGTCTTGGGGGGCTGAGTGCCATGCGCGGCCCTCAGCGGCCCTGGCACACTTGTCAGCCAGGGAGAAAAGCGTGGTAACGCTTTCCACCTCGTGCGTCGCCAGTTTCTCGAGCATCTTCTCATCACGTACCCCCTGACGGAAAGCAGTAATGATAGATGCATCAGAGATATGAGGAATGGTACCCCGTACCTTGGTGAAGCGCAAGATGAATGCCCGGAGCGTCTCTCCGAGTTTCTGCCTCATGGCATGGAGGTGAGCCTCCACACCATGCTGCTGGTATGCACTGGCGAAGTTTGCAGTGAACCTCGCACAGAGCTCCTCCCAGGACTGAATCGTCCCAGGAGTGAGGTTCATGAGCTAAGTCCAGGCTGGCCCAGTCAAGACTACATGAAAGTAGCTCGCCATGACAGCGTCGTTGCCACCAGCTGCTGTGATGGCGGTAACGTACACCTGCAAGAATTCCGACGGATTAGTGGTACTGTCGTACTTCTCCGGCAGGTGCGGGCGGAACTTGGACGGCCATGCCACCGCGTGGAGGTGATCCGCCAGCGCAGCGCACCCCACCCCAGCCACCGGGGTGCCCGCCTGTATCCGGACGTTTCCCGGAGGCTTGGGTGCCGCTGCATCCAAGTCGGCGTTGAGGTTGCGGCCCTCGATGTTGAGGCGGCGTTCTCGCGCCCTTTCCACGGAGATGCGGGCGTCCTCACCCGCGCGCCTGCGGTTGAGCTCCGCTCGCAGGTCTTATATTCGCACACCCCTCACCGTGGGGGAGCGCACGGACGCCGGCGCACCGC